>NW_005435068.1:29365-42245 GCF_000147415.1 Chlorella variabilis
GCAGGTCAGTGCAGAGCCGCCGCGGCCGCCGCCGCCGCCGCCTCGACCCCCTTGCAGACCTGTCTGTGACGAAGTTGATGGCAAACTGCGCCAGCAGGTGCGCCTTCTTGGGGTCCCGCGCCAGCAGCGCCTCTCGGTGGCTCTTCAGCGGCTCGCTGCTCAGCATGGCCAGGCAGGGCTGCGGGCGGGCGGGTGGCGGCAGGGGAGCGCGGCAGGCGTTCGGCAGGGGCGCGGCGGGCACAGCAAGGAGGCACCAACGGCGCTGCACGCTCGCCGCTGAGCTGCGGCCGCGCCTCCGGTCGCGGCCCCAGAGCCCCGCCCCAACCTCAGCGCCCCGCCACATGAGCGACCAGATGCACACACACACGCGCACAGATCCACACACACACACACACACACACACACACACACACACACACACACGTGCACGCACACGCACGCGCACAGATGCACACCACCACCGCCGCCACCACCCAACCTTGAAGGGCTGCTCCACATTAAACTGGAAGTCCAGGGCATACAGCAGCGCCCGCTCAGCCTGGAACACCTTCTCGCGCAGCCCCTCATACAGCTCCTGCGGTACACAGGAGCGGTACACGTCAGCGGTACACAGCGCGGCACAAAGGAGGGTGGCAGAGGGGTCCATGGAGCGACACTGGCACAGAGCTCGGCAGGCAGGGCAGCCAGATCTGTGCAACTAGAGCGGGTCGCCAGCCGCAGTGGCGGCCCAGCTGCTGCTAACCCCCAGGGCAGCGCGGCGGCGGCGGCGGCAGCGGCAGGGTCGGCATCGGAGGCCACCGGCGCCGCACACCCGCTCGTGCTGCAGGCGGCGGGCGCCGTCTCGGTAGCGCAGCTCGCAGGATGCCATCAGCACATCCCGAACCGACTTGGGCGAGTCCTCCACCTTGCCTCCCAGGTACAGGCAGGCCACGCTCATGAGCTGCAAAGCAGGAGGCAGGAACGCGGCGGCGCGGCGTGAGTAGGGGACCATGGGCTGGGGCTCGTGCACACAGCGCGACAAGGCGCGGCGCCGGCGGCAGCAGCCCAAGGTCCCAAGGACGCACAAAGGGGTCGTTGCGCACGAGGGACTTGGTGGCGTAGAACGTGTGCAGGAAGACGACCCCGGTGGCGATGGCGATGTTGTCCCTGCAGGGAGGCGCGCAGCGGGGAGGGAAGCGGGCGGCCGCGGGCGGGCGTCAGTCAGCCCATGGCCACGCCCTCGACCCACGACGCTGGTCTCCGCTCCCCGGCATGCGCACATCTGCAGCCGGGTGCCCGCGTCGATGAGGGTGTTGATGGCGGTGCGTTTGAAGGCCACAACTTGTGCCGGAGTGAGGCCATCCCGCAGGGAAGGGTTCTGCGCCCCCAGGAGCATTGCTACCGGTCTCTGAAGATTCGGGATGGGCCGATGGGAGGCCTGGGCTCCCCAATTCTGCACGAAAGGCCTGTACTTCGCTTGTACCTACCTGCGGCACCAGAAACTGCCCTGCGCGCCCTCCGCGGCTGGATTCCAGGCTCCCTCCAGTGCGCAGGAATCGGCCAGGCACCGGAGCTGCCTGTGAATACCCACATACCTCGGCTGAAACAGAAACTGCTTCCCATGGAGCTCCTGTGCAGCTGAGCTCCCGCGGCAGCTCCCGCGGGCTGACCACAATCGTGCCTGGAGCCGCAGCCCGCCCCGCGCCAGCCTGGGGCAGCCACCCCCGCCACCGCCCGCCTGCGGCGGCTGCCGAGGCGCCATGTTTGGCCTGCAGCACCTCTTCTGCTGGGTGCCTAGGCGGCGAAATATACGCAGAGAGCGGCATGGAAGCACTGAGCAGGATCCTGGAGCAGGAGGGGAGAAGCGGCGGCGGCGGCGGCACATCCGCAGATACATACACGCCAAGGCCGGCGGCCTAGGTGCGGCGAGGGCTGCGAGGCCGGCAGCAGGGCAGGCGCCCAGCGGCTGCTTGCTTCCATGGCTGCTGCCTCTGCTCTTCGCCTCGCTGCAGACTGCAGGGTGTGTTTGTGCTTGGCCTGGTGTGTCGCCCTGACCCCTGCCTGCATGCCCGATCGCCTTACTGCCTGGATTTCAGCCCCTGTGCGTGTGCCGACGGCAGGCGACGCAGACGGCAGCCAGGCCATCAGCCCGGTCTCGGGGGACGGCCGTCTTTCCATGGCCTTTAGTGAGTCTTCAGCCGCAGCCCTGCTGTGACGGAGCCGCCAGGGCAAGCCAGGCCGCTGCGGCTGCACACCCCGCTGACCTAGCCCTCTGCCGCTGCACACCTACCCAAGCTGCCTCGTGACAGCTCTGCCTGCCATCTCTGCCATCATCCAGCCCAACATTAGGAAAAAGAAAAAGATTCATTTTAAACTAAGCAAGTAAGTGAAGCAACAAACGTGTGGTGTACTGCAGGCGATACAGAGTATCACGATGCGGTGGAGTGGCACGAGGGCGACGCCTCCTTCACCAGCCGCTCCTCAGCCGACGACAGCCACCTGAGCTCCCCCACCGGCTCCTACGCCGACGGCCAGCAGCCCGCCTCGCCCACCGTCTTCTCGCGGCTGGCGACGTGGTGGGAGGGGCGGCGCGCCTCGGGCCCGCACCAGGCCCAGGGCTCGCCCGGCGCGGGCGACGAGGTCACGCCTCGCTCCGGCGCCTCCCACCCGCGCAGCTCCTCTGTTGGCTCCCCCAGCACGCCGGTGCGCCGCGCCCGCCGCCGCCCGCCGCCATCCGTGTGCCGCCGCTGCGCCTCGGCCGACCCTTGTGCCGCCCAGGCTGCTGCTGGTCCTCTGGCCAGCATGGCAGCTGGCGCCTACCAGCCTGCCTGCCTGCCTGCCTCACCTGCCTGCCTCCACCCCCACCATCCCTCCTCCCACCCCCAAACACACCACCACGCCCTCCGCCATGCGCCGCCACCCCACCACCGCTGCCCACACCAATTTCAATACCTTCCCGCCGCCTGCAGCCCGTGCCCGCGGACGAGATCATAGAGCCCTCAGCAGACGGCAAGATCGGCTGCATGTCACTCTTCACGGTCGCCTCTGCGGGCCTCGCGCACAAGAAGTTCCTGCGCCTCGGCAAGCCCGCGGCGGGCAGCTCATTCCGGGTGAGGTGGCGGCGGGGTGTCCGGGGGCGGGGCCTGTAGCTGGCTGGGCCTCTGTGCTGGCGTGTGCTGGGTTGGTTGGGCCTCTTGGCTGGTGTGTGCTGGGTTGGTTGGGCCTCTGTGCTGGGTTTAGGGTGAGTGGGTGGGTACGGCTGTGGCTCGGTGCGCATATGGTGCGTCTGCTGAGTGCCCTGCCGCCCACCCGTGCTGCCCACCCGTGCTGCCGTCTTGCTGCTATCTCCGCTGCCTCTCCCGCCTGCGATGCGCCTCGCGGCTGCTACCACTGCAAGCTTGGCAGGAGTGTTTGGCTGGTGTGTATGCTGCCCACTCTCAGACAGCGCCGCTGCACAGTACCCCCCAGCAGTGCCGCTGGCAGCCTGGAGCCGCGCCGGGCACCCGTGTGCCCCAACGGGCTGCCTGCCTCATGCAGAGCGCGGCGGAGGAGCGGGGCGGGGAGGCGACCCCCGCCACGCCACCGCAGCTGCACCCGCCGCCGCAGCGGCAGTCGGTGGTTGACAAGCTGGTGGCGAGGCTGTCGTCGGGCACTGGCCGGCCCAGCTCGCCGCTCCTGGAGCGACTGCTCCTCAGCCCGGCAAGCACAGGGTTGGCGCCCCTCCCTCGTTTGCTCGCTCTTCCGTGCTTGCTTCTTCTGCCGCGTGCTGTGCAGGCCCACCCGCTGCCCTCTCACTCCCCCCTGCTGCCTGGCAAAGGCCTGCACCCCAAGCCCTGCCGCCCACACACCCGCCCACGCGCCAGCCTGCGCCGCGTTCGAGGCGCCCACATGCCTCCTGCTGACTGAGCCTGCGTACGCGCCCGCCCTGTGCTTGCCCCCCGCCTGCCCCGCCTGTAGCAAAAGTCTGTGGATGAGGAGACTGGCAGCTGCGCGGCGGCCTGGGAGCCTGCGGAGGGGACCACCTTCCAAGTGCGCAGCCATGGCTACATGCGCAGCAAGAAGAAGGAGCCCAGCGGGCCCTGCATGTACCGGTGGGTACTGCGCATTGCGGTGCAGGCAGCTTCACCGGCACTAGCGGCCTCGCCTGCTGCCCGCCGGCACCGCTTCGGCAGCCTGCGGCTGGTATGGCGGGCCTGCCGGGCGCACGGCGCCGAGCGTGCCAGCTCACCACGCTGTGCCGTGCTGTGCTGCGCCGGCAACCCCGCGGCTGCCGCAGGCTGGTGGGGGTGGACGTGTACTCGTTTGATTTCAAGCTGTACCACATCGCGCAGCATGTGCAGGTGCGCTGCGGCTGCCAAGCAGCTGCCAGGAAGCTGCCAGGCCGCTCGCAACCCACCTGCGCTGTGGGGCGCCCTGCGCGCACACTACGGTCTTTGCATGGTTGGGGCGAGGGGTTGAGCCCCGTGCCGTCTCCCTGCTCACAGCTGCCCTCCCCCTGCCATGCGTGCGCCACCTGGCTGCCGCCGCTGCAGCTACCCGAGGTGCCGGTGGTGGGGCCGGCGGCGCAGGCGCTACCAGCCGACCAGAAGCTGCCGCCGCTGCTCATCATCAATATGCAGCTGCCCATGTATGGGGTGAGGCGGCGCTGCCCTGCCGCCGCCTGCGCCTCCCCGCTGCGCCAGGCGGTGGCGCCTGCTCCGCAGGCCAGCCACCGCTGCCGTGTGTGCTGGCATTAGCAGCAGGACTGGCGTGGTGGCGGCTGCCGGCGGAGCGCCGGACCGGGCATGTTGCCACAGCCCCTCACCCGCCCTCTCCATGCCCCGTCCTCTGTGCCTGTTCCTGTGCAGCCGAGTCTGTTTGGAGCCAACGACGGGCATGGGCACAGCCTAGTGTACTACTTTGCCCTGCCAGAGGGCTGGGAGCCCAGCCAGGCACGCGCCGCTGGCCGCCGCCGCCGCACGCGCACGCGGCTGCCCTGCTGTTGGCTCTCGCGGTTGGCTGCCGCTGGCCGGCCTTCCTGCCGCCGCTCATGCCAGCAGCAGCAGCACCTCTACCTCCCTCCGCCTCGACTCGCGGTACCTTGCCGTGTGCCGTGCCGTGCCGTATCCCCTCCCTCCCAACCCCACCCGCCGCCAGCAGGTGGAGCAGCCGGCAGCGCTGGCGCTGGTGCAGCGCTTCATGCACAACAGGCGCGAGCTGGACGGCACCCCCACCCGCGACCGCTTCAAGCTCATCCCCCGCATCGTCAACGTCGACGAGTGGGCGGAGAAGGGGCCGCTGTCAGGTGGGTGGGTGTGCAGGACGCCCGGCTGGCCACGTGGCCGGCTGGCTGCCTGGGCGGCGAGGCATGCCGGCGCCGCGCGGGGGCTGCCTGCCTGCGCAGCGCATGCCCCCCCACCCGCGCGCTGGCGCAACCACCCAGGGCCCCGTTCTGCCCCGTTCCGCCGATGTGCCCCCCGCAGGCTACGAGCACCGGCTGCTGATGAATTACAACGACAAGCCGCTGCTGACTCGCCCGCAGCAGCGCTTCTACACTGGTGTGCTTCTGAGGCTGCTGCGCACCAGACGCTCGTGAACACGCGCGCTCTCTCTCGGCACACACACATCTACACCACACCGCCCCTGCACACACGCACTCGCCACCACACCGTCCCGATACAGACACACACACACTTACCACAAACACACACTTGCACCACACCGCCGCTGCACACACACACACGCACTCGCCACCACGCCGCCCTCCTCCCCCCTCTCTCTCACCCACCACTTACCCCACCCCACCCCCACCCTAAACCCGGCCCACCCGCAGGCCCCCACTACCTGGAGATCGACCTGGATGTGCACAGCTACGCGTTTGTGGCGCGCAAGGCCTTCCACGGCTACATCCAGCGCCTGGCCCCCGTGGTCTTTGAGAACGCGTTTGTGGTGCAGGGTGAGCGAGGCGGGGGCGGGGCCGCGGGCGCAGCGCGCGGCCACCGTGCGTGCTTGTGGGGGGCCTGCTGGGCGTGGGTTTGCTGAGCGTGGGCTTGTCGAGCGTGGGTCGGCAGCGGGGGGCGTGTCGGCGACGGGCGTGGCAGGCGCGCGGCGGTCGCCTGCGCCCTCTGCTGCCGCCTGCACCGCACCGCGCCTGCCTGCCTGCGCTCTCACCCGGCCCCGGCCACGGCCCCACCCCGCCGCCGCAGGCAACCGGCCCGAGGAGCTTCCTGAGCAGGTGCTGGCGGCGGCGCGCGTGTACCGAGTAGATTTCACCAAGTCCCGTCCCTTCCCAGCCAAGTCGCTGGACGAGCTGGGCAATGGCACGGGCCCGGCGCACGACGGCGAGGCGGCGCGGCGGTGACCGCCGTCCGCCACGGCCGGCGCCGCCCAGGCTGCGCCCAGCCTGCTCGTGCCGGTGTGGTTGTTTTCAGCACCCCCTGATCACTCTCCCTCTGCTTGCTGTTGCCTGCCCCTGCCGGCTGCTCCCCCTCCGTCCCAGGCCACGCCGCACCATCTCTGTTCTGCCTCCTACCCCGCTTCTGTACGTGCTCCAACCCTGCCATGCCCACGCTGGCACCGCTGCTGCCGCCGTGCATGCGGCGGCTGGGTGCTGGCGCCGCCAGGCTCCCTACCCCGCCTCAGTACTCCCTCCATGCGACCCTGCCCACACCCTGCCCTTTTGGGCTGGCAGGGCATTTTGTTTGGCTCACTCGTACCGGCCTCCTGTATATCAATCAGTATGCGCCCGGATGTGCTGTTTGCTGGGCGGCTGACGGTGGCACCAGCGCCGCGGCTCCTGCCAAGAAGGAACTAGCTCAGGATCCAAAGTGTTTCGGCCCAACCCACAACGCAAAACGACGCATAGCTCCCGTTTCTGGCGCTCAGGCCGCCCGCAGCCGCCCAGGAGGCAGGCATGCTCGCACTGCCAATGGCGATGCGGGCCTCTGCGGTAGCCCTGGTGCTGTTATCAGTCTTCCCACAACCATCGGCGCCCCAGGAAACAATCACAGGTCGGGTGTTGTAGTGCAACCCAACACCCTGGCCTGGGCAGGACCCCTCCATCGCACACACTCATTGCCGCCCGAACAGCGCCCGGAATGGCGTCCATGGAGCAGACATTAGGCATTGTGCGAGTCCGAGGGGTACCGAACACGGCCGCTGACAGGCCTGTCTGTCCCCGCCACCGCCGCCGCCCTCTGCCGCCGCTGCAGGGAAGACTGTGCTGCTGGCAATCGGCTACCCCCCAGGCATCCCATCCAGGCAGTGAGTGACTGGCAGTGCAGCAAGGATGGACGCGTGAGGCCCTGGCAGTACAGTTGAGGATGCAATGGCTGTCGGGAGCGACCCCAAGCCCAAGCCACCGTTGCGCCACCGCTTGGTGCCGCCCGCAGGGCGCTCTTTGTCAAAACCACAGACATCCAGCGGGTGCACGTGCTCGTGTACAACTCCACAAGCGGAGACCTGCCCGCCAGCTGGTTCCCAGGCATCACAACTGGCATGGACATCAAGCTGAGCGGCACATGGCTGAGCAGAGGCCCAAACAGCAGCGGCGACGGGCAGCAATCCCGCCGCAGCAGCAGCGGCCGCGGCGGCCAGAGCAGCGCAGCAGGCAAGGCGGCGCAGCGATACCCCTACCAATATAATGTGCGCTCAGCCTACTGCTTCCTGGGGAATGAGATGAAGGTTTCAGGAGGGCACAAGTCCAAGCCAGTGATTGAGCGTGAGTGGAGACAGCCGGCTCGGCCTGCTGCAAACGCCTCTCCCTCAGCAAAGCCCCCGCGTGTGCATGCATGGCCATGGCACAGCCGCTGCATGGCCGCTGAGCATCCTGAGCAGCCGTCGGCGCAACACTGCATGCCCTCGCCTGCGCTGCTGCTGCAGGCGGCAAGAAGAAGCGCAAGGTCAAAGCCATGGCGGCAGCAGCGGCGGGTGGCGGCGATGATGCTGTGCAGGCAGCCATAGCATACAGCACCAACCCCTGGATCACTTCCGGCGACATGTCAACCTCGTCGTGCCAAGTGAGGCCTCCTGCAGGGAGCACCGCTGACGCACATCCTGTGCATCTCAACACAGCTTTGGTTCTTGCCGCTGCAGCAGCAGCCCAACAGCCCCACATCACCGCTGCTCCTGCCTCCTCCACGCTGCCCTGCAGTCGCCAGCAGGCAGCCCAACGGCAGCGCCTGCCCCGCAACCGGCCTGCCCAAGTTCAACGTCAGCCAGGATCGGCGGGCGGTGTTTGCGGAGCTGAACCCCAGGGGACCCGCCGTGGGCGGCACCTTTAGCCAGTGCTCCTATGGCAAGAGCAGGCTGACGTTGAACAGCCAGGTGGTGGACAAAGTGGAGCTGCCCTGCAACGGCCCCACGTGAGTGTAGCAGGGCTGTGTGGGGACGGGCAGGAGAGCATGCACCGCCGCTGTTTGCTGCCGTTGTGCAGCGTCACCAGCCTGCAGCGCAAGCAGCGGCGGTGGGCCCTGACCCTTGCAATCCTGCTGCAGCTTTGGTATCTTGGGTCTTTTCTAAATGCGACTTTGATGACTTCAACGGCTGGGCGGATGCCGCCGACCAGAAGCTGGCAGCAGCAGGCGTCAACCTGACGCAATTCAAACACAGGTGGGCTCGAGGCAGGCGCCCGCAGCACCCCGCCCTCTTCTCTCCAGTTTGCTTGCGGCGAAAGGCCCCTGCCATGCCATCATCCGATCGTGCCTGTTGCCTGCTCTGCAGGGTGTATCTGATCCCGCCATCGGCCTGCGGCTTTGTGGGCCTGGCATACATCGGCTGCGACGGCAGCTTCGAGTGCCGCGCCTGGATCAGCAGCGACCTCTGGACCACGCCGCAGGTGCGTGGGGCAGTGCTGGCAGCTGGTGGGGTGCCCCATGCAAGGCCTGCATGTCCCTGCTGCAGGGTGTGTGTCAGGCGGGGACTGATAGTCATGACAGCCGCCGACAGCCGCTGTGGGCACACCTGCCTCTTTGCCCCGTCCCTCATTCAGGCGTATGTGCATGAGCTGGGACACCACACCTTCCTGGCCCATGCGAGCACCACACGGAAAGACGGCTCGGTTGATGAGTGAGTCGCGGCTGGCTGTGGCGCCAGCGCCCTCGGCGCCCTTTGGCCAGGGATGAGCAGGGCCTGCTGCGCCGCTGCTGCTGCTGCGCGCGCCATCCCCGCGCTGTGCTCTGCTGCGCCGTGCCCGCTCGCTTCCTTGCCACCCAGCCAGGAGGCTCTCCTCCCCCCCGACTGCTTTAGGTATGGCGACTTCACTTCCTCCATGGGCTACTGCTGCGTCGACCGCTGCCCCAACATGCCCCAGGCGTGGCAACTGGGCTGGGCCCCCCTGCAGCAGCTGTCGGGAGCCACCCTGAGGCCGGGCACCACGGTGCAGGTGCAGCTGGCCAGCCAGTCGAACCCTTCCTCCCGCCCGACAGGCCCCAGCGGCGTGCGCGTCGTGGCCAACTGGACCGCAGGGGTGGACCCCATTTTCGCCGGCCTGCGCAGCAGGACCGGCGGCGACCTCGCCCTCGACCCTTCCTACTCCAACCGTATCAACCTGTATTCCTCTGCTAGCACCAACACTTACGATGCCAGGCCCTCGATGTGGAGGGCGGGCCTGGCCGGTGAGCTGCCAGCGGCTGTGGTGCTCCTTGCGTGGCTCAGCTGCCGACAGCAGGCTGTCGATGGCTGCGCATGCAGCCCTTGCGCACTAGCAGAGGGCAGCGCTGCCACGCCGCGTCTGATGTGGGATCCCTGCCCTGATGCCTGCAGTCAACCAGTCGTGGGAGGCCCCCGGCGCCAACCTGACCATCCGCCTTCGGGGTTTTGCCAGCGGCATTGCGCTCGTCAGCGTGTGCCGCAGAGCGGGCATGCATATGCAGCCAGTACCGCATCCCCCACCACACACTGGCTGGCTTCCCCCTGAATAGGGGGGACTCTTTACCTGACGCCACCGCACCCAAACACTTTGGGAAGTTGCTTCTCTCCTCCCGGGAGCCAAACAGCGCATCCAGGGAAGAGCGTCTAGCGTCTGGACATGAACGCCGTGTTGAGGCTGGTGTGGGTGGGGACGCTCCTTCTGCTCTGCAACGGAGCTCGAGCACGGGAGTTGTTCGCCAAACAAGTCCGCGGTGAGAATAATAATGATGGGCAGGACGCGGCCTGTTTGTTTGTTGAGCGCTGCCTTGCACACTTGTGGCCACACATACACCGCTGCGGTCGCGCAACTTTGCAGCGGGCTCCGCCCCTACAGCGCGCTGACCCTGTGCCCGCCGCCGCCGCCGCCGCCGCCGCCGCCGCCCGCAGGCAAGGCGATTGTGCTGGCTCGAAACTACCGGCGCGGCAAGCCTGCCCTGCAGTAAGTCCCTTGCTGAAGGCACAAGTCGGCGCGCACGGCAATTGTGCTGCATTCCGGCGCCTGTGGCGCTGCCGTCGCCAGTGCCCGATTGCGCCGCCACATATATATCCTGGCACACCCTCTGCAGGTCCCTGTTCATCCGGACAAAGACCGGCAAGCGGGTGCACATCTTTTTCGGCAATGAGACTCGCTACCCGGGCATCACCACTGGGATGGACATCCTGCTGGATGGCACGTGGCTGAGCCGGGGAGCGGGAGATGCCCAGGCGGCGGCGGCGGCGCACGCCGCGGCGCACGCAGCGGCGGCCGGCGACGGCCTGCCCGCCGCGCAGTCAGCCATCTGCGTCTGGGGCAAAAAGATGAGGGTGTCCGGGCGCCGCAAAACCAAGCCCATCATCCAACGTGAGCACCAACGCTTGCCGCAACCAGCAGCAAGCTGTCCCCTGCTGAAGCCTGGCGATCAGCCTTTCCAAACACACAGCTTGCGGCCAGCTGGTGCTGTGTGCATGCACATGCCTGGCGTGAAGGGCTGCCCTGCCACATGTCCAGTCTTGCTGTGCTGCCCCGGGCTGTTGCAGGCGGCACGGTCCGCGCGGCCGTGGCGTCTGGCGCCGGCGACGACCCCGTGCAGACCGTCGGGGTGCTCAGCACCAACCCGCAGCTCACCTCCACCGACATGAGCACACTCTTTGTGCCAAGTGAGGGCGCACCTTGCCTCGCTGCTGTGGTTTGCTGCCCTGCCGCCTACCGCCCGCTCTCCTGCCCGCTGCCAGCCTCCACACCTTCCTCTTCCTGCCATCAGTGCTGGGTTTTCATCTGCAAGCTGCTGCGCTCCGCCTCCGTCTGCAGTTGCCGGCAGGCAGCCCGACGGCAGCGCCTGCCCCAACGCGGGCCTACCCAAGTTCAACGCCAGCCAGGTCAGGCAGGCGGTGTTTGCGGAGCTGAACCCCAGGGGGGCCACCGTGGGCGGCACCTTCAGCCAGTGCTCCTACGGCAAGAGCAGGCTGACGATGAAGAACAGCCTGGTGGTGGACACTGTGGAGCTGCCCTGCAACGGCACCACGTGAGCGAGCCTGGTGGCGCATGGGTGGAGGGCACGACATGCGAGTGTGCCAGGGGGCGCAGGATGCATGCATGCCATGGTGTGCCGCTCCGTCATCCTGCTGCCGGAAGGGTGCCTGAGGCAGCAGGCCAGGCCTCCTCCCCTGCCTGCAGCTTCGACGTGCCCTGGACGTTCTCCAAGTGCGATTTCGACGACTTCAACGGCTGGGCGGATGCGGTGGACCAGAAACTGATTGCCAGCGGCCTCGACCTCTCCAAATACTTCCACAGGTGGGGCTCCGGCCCGTGCCACCCGCGCCAGCGGCTCCCAGGCGCATGGCGCCTGAGCGTGCTGCTGCCTGCCGCCACGCTGTAGGGTCTACATGGTGCCGCCAGGGCCCTGTACCTTTGTCGGCCTAGCCTACATCGGCTGCGACGGCTCCTTTGAGTGCCGCGCCTGGATCGCGGGCGACGTGTGGACCACAACGCAGGTGCAGGGGGCGCCCCAGCTGTGTGGCATGGCGCTCCCGGCATCCGCCAGCCAGCTGCGGCACCGTCTCTAATGCTGGGTTTCCCTATTGCTGTGTATCGCAGGCCATTGTGCATGAGCTGGGACATCATCTCTACTTGGGCCACTCTGGATTGCTGACTACCCAGGGGAACCTTGACGAGTGAGTCCAGCCTGTGCCTGCTCTGCAGTACCTCCAGTGCCACCACCAGCAGCAGCGCGCCTAGGTTATAGTCCGCTGATGACAGCTCAGCATTTGCCCGGCAGGCAGCCAGGTGCCGGGCTGGCAGGAGGGCCACCCACACGTCTCGCCCATGGGTGCCGCTCACTGCACAGCCCGCCCCACAGAGCCCATGCGCTGGCGTGCCCCTGCCTCCTGCAGGTATGGCGACTCGTCGAGCCTGATGGGCTTCTGCGAGGACCGCTGCCCCACCACTCCCCAGATGTGGCAGCTGGGCTGGGGCCAGGTGGTGCAGCTGGACAGCAAGAGCCTAAGGCCGGGCGTCACGGTGCAGGTTCAGCTGGTCAGCCAGTCCGACCCTTCCTCCCGCTTGCTTGTGTGGGCTTAAAGTCTGGTAAAGCAAGAACTAGCTTGCAACATAGACTCCCCGCCGAAACGGGACGGGAACCGGGCGAAAGCAGAGAAAGCAATAAAACAGGGGTGGAGCAAGGCGACATGCAACGCAAGCAGCTGACAGGGCACGCATCGAAACGTGTGTATGACTGGCAAAGTGGCATGGCGCATTGGGGAGAAACGCAACGGTACGGGAGCATGGGCTGGCCAAACGGCAGTGCGGAACGCTAGGTCACTAGAAAAGCAGGGAAAGGCGCACTATGTATGCAATGAGGGCAGCCCCGGCTCGGGGCCGTTGAGAAAGCAGTGGGCGGGAGGGGGGAGGCCCCGGTGTGGGCGGGCCCCATCGAGGGGGGATGGGGCGCGCAAGCGGCCAGATGGGGCGGGGCGCGGGCGGCAGTAGAGTCCTGCGGCTGGGTGGGATATAGGGCAATGAGCGTTGAGCAGTGTG
>NW_005435068.1:42295-49812 GCF_000147415.1 Chlorella variabilis
GCCGTGCCGCCGAGTCCCGTGGCTGTGGCCGTGGGCTTCTGGCAGGAAAGCTACGGCCGCAGCTCGGTGGCTCGGGGGCGTCGCAGCGTGCCGCCGCCGCCGCCGCGCTGCCCCCCGGGCACGGCGGCGGCGGCAGCAAGCTTGGGCCCAAACGCCGTGCCGCCGAGTCCCGTGGCTGCGGCCGTAGACTGTGGGCCGGAAACTGCGGCCGCAGCTCGGCGGCACGCGGTTCTGTTCAAGTCGCCAAGCGTGCAGCAGCGCCGAACCACGCTTCCCGGCCTCGGCGCATGCCTTCAGGGGCCCCCTATCGCTGGGCGCACCCCTCCAACACCGAACATGCGCCCGGGGGGGAGGGCGGCCCGGGCTGCCCAGGCCAAAGTGGGCCGCCCTCGAGCAAGAGGCGGCCGGTCTGTGTGCTGAATGAATGAATGAACCCCGCCTGACCGGCCCCCGCGGCGTGCGCATCGTGGCCAACTGGACCACGGGCGTGGACCCCATCTTCGCCGGCTTCCGCGCCAGGACCGGCGGCGACGCGGGCATGGACCGGCAGCGCAGCAACCGGCTCAACATCTACCAGGCCCCTATCTCTCACACATTTGACGCCCAGCCCACCCAGTGGAGGGCCGCGCTGTCACGTGAGCCTGCCAGCCAGCCAGCCCGCGTGCTGCCTGCTCGCCGAGCTGGCCGGGGGCGGACCGCGGCAGGCCGCCGGCCTGACAGCGGCAGCCAGGTGGCCGGCGCTGTCCTGCCGTGCCCTGCCGCAGCACAGGGCTGCACACTGCTGCCAGTGGGCTGTTTTGCTGCCTGCTCAGAGCACTGATCCCTCCACTTGCTCCCCCCGTTGCCCCCGCTGCCGTGCAGTCAACGAGCTTTGGGAGCAGCCAGCAGCAGGGGTGGTGATCCGTCACAAGCGCACCGCCACGGGGGCACTGGTGGCGAGCGTGTGCAGGCGAACGCCTGCAGGCAGAGAGACGCGGACCAGCTGCCGAGCAGGCAAGGACAACGACTGCAACGGGCTAGTGGGGGTGGCAGACCCTGCCTGCGCCAGGCTGCTAGCGAGCAAGAGATAGCTGCTGCCTGTTGACAGAGGCACAATTTGGGATAGAGCAGTTGATACTTGATTCCTTGATGAGCCAGATGGTGCCAGCAGGTTGATCCGCTACCGTGGCCCCTCCTGTCCTCTGTGCTTCAAACGTTGGTTGGTTACGATGCCCGTTCTGCTTTCCAGCATGTATTCTTTTGTCCCTTTTTACTCGTTTCAGCAGGCACAGAATCCCATGAATTTCGAATCAATCAATGCCCAGATGCAGAGGGCTGGCGGCGCATGGTGGGGCGGGGGCAGCGTGCGCCAGGTTTCTAGCTCATTCCGACGGCGCTCCCCCATTTCGGCCTGTCCCCTGCAATCAGCGCCACCGTTACTGACTATTCCACGCGATACCTGGTGGAGTGTGCCCACCACACGCCACTTGCCTTTTCGTCCCCCCGAGACCCGCGGCAGACTGATATGAGTGAGGGCACGGCAGTTGAGGGCGGAGGTGGCTCCTTCAGCTTCCCCGCGCTCCCCAAGCCCAAACCGCTCCCGCCCTCGGTGAGCGCCCCCGCGCGATCGCGGCCAGGCTCTCTCTGGCCTTTGCTCGCCTCACCTGGGGTGCCTGTGGGACAGAGCGCAAGTGCGGCTGGCGTGCCGCGCGGCCGCGGTGACTACCCATCCTCCCCTGCCGCCGCTGCCGCCCTGCAGAACCCGCTGCTGTCTGGCGCCACGGTCACCGACCGCTCCGCAGCAGCAGGCGCGGGCCCCGGCGAGCCCTCGGCAGCAGCAGCAGCGGCAGGCGGAGACGGCGCCATGGGCGGGTCGCTAGGCAAGCCCGTTGTGCTGAGCCGGCACCACCGCATCTCGCCCGCGCCGCGCAAGAAGGTGCCCTTTGAGAAGGGCTTCAGCCAGATGGACTGGGTGCGGCTGACACAGACGCACCCAGACCTGGCGGGGCTGGGGGGGCAGCGGCCGCGGCGTGGCATCACCATGGAAGAAGTGGCGCGGCACAACACGCGAGACGACGCGTGGACCGTGTTGCGCGGCAGGGTGCGCCGCCGCTGCTGCTGTGCTGACGCTGCTGAAGCTGCTTGCTGCTGGCCGGCCGGCTGCAGCTGCGCATGCGTGACGGGCCTGCCTGCAACAGCCCTGCGCGGGTGCTGCCGGCGTTGCACAGAGCTTGGGCTGCGGCATCACACCGTTCCAAGCCGTCTGCCGCCCTCTGCGCCTCCCCATATGCCTCCACACCATCCCCTCCACACCCACATCACCACACACCAACACACACGCTGCCTGTACTGCCTGTACTGCTTGTACTGCAGGTGTACAACATCACACACTACCTGGGCTTCCACCCCGGCGGCGTGCCGCTCCTGCTCAAGGTGGCCGGCAAGGACGGCACCGCGCTCTTCAACAAGCACCACGCCTGGGTGAACGACGACTTCCTGCTAGCCAAGTGCCTGGTGGGGCTGGTGGCGCCGCCCAGCACGGCAGCAGCTCCAGCTCCAGGCGGCGGCGGCGACCACGCGGCGGCGGCAGCACCCGTGGCGGCGGGAGGCAGCAACAGCAGCAGCAGCACCGACCTGCAGGCGGCGGGGCTGGAGCAGCAGCGGCAGCAGCAGCGGCAGCAGCAGGAGCAGGGGGAGCAGGAGGAGGAGGATGGCGAGGAGCAGGGCGCTGCCACCGCCAGCCTCTAGCGCCTGCCTCGCGTGCACCGTCCCAGCACTCGGTTGTATTGATGTAGCCCACAATACCCCGCGATGTGTACCTTTTGCCGGTTACCTTTCTTCTCTCATGTCATCCGATGCCATTCCGTCCTATTTTCCCTCGCGCTCGCTCTCCCTCCCGCTCGCGCTCCCCACCCGACGCTCCCCGCTCCACTCCGTTCCCTTCTGCTGCCAAGCAACCATGTTTCTCATCTCATCATGTTCATTCTTTCCACATTAGCAATGCGTGTGACAGCAATCTGAGCGAAGATTGCTAGGCAAAAGGACACTTCATGTTGAGCTCACAACACAGTGCAAGGCTGGCGGCAGCAGCAATGCTCAGCCGGTGCGGGCGTCGCGCGGCGCTGCCAAAACCGGCCCTGGCGCCGTGCTGTGCGCCGTGGGTCCGAGCGTGCTTGCTGGTGCTGGCGCTGGCATGCTGCCAAGGGAACCCGCGTACGGGCCGGCGAGCCCTCCTGCAAAGCTGCTCGGCGCCGCCGCGCCCGTGCCCATGCTGGCGGCACGGTACTGCTGCTGCTGCAGGTGCTGCTGCACCGCCGCCGCCGCCGCCGCGCCAAAGCTGCCTCTGGCGCCCCCGCTGGGCACAGACTGGATGGATTGGGCGCTGGCCATGGCATGCAGAACGTGGAGGCTGGCGGACGAGGCGCTGCGCGGCGCTGTGCTGTCAAACCGGCTGAAGTCCACGCCCAGCTTGCCGCTGCGCCTGCAGCAGGCCGGGCGGTGTGGGTGGGCGGGCGGGCGGGCGCGGTGTTGGGGAGAAGAAGGGCAGGAGTGGCAGTGGCATGTCTCAACATGCTGCACGGGGCATGCACTGTGCCACAGCCGGAGCGAAATGGGCAGCTGGTAGCACGGGCAGCTGGTAGCACGGCTCCAGGCCCACCTGCGCTGAAGGCAGGAGTCGAAGCGGTGGTGCCAGCGGATGTCTGACGGGACGTACGAGTGGCGGGCCTGCAGGGCAGAGGGTGGCCGGCACAGCGCATCAGCCCGAGATGCCAGGAAACACGGGCAGAGGCATGTCTGGTGCGGCTGGCCGCGGTCGGCAGGCAGGCAGGCAGGCACGTTGGGCTTCACACCCCAGCAGCACCGGCCCTCTACATTTACATGGCAAGCAGCAGGCGGCCAGCGCGCCTGCAGGCAGCGGGAGGTGGTCTCGTCGATGCCGTCCAGCAGCACAATCAGCTCCATGTCTGCGCAGCAAGGCAGCGGCAGAAGCGGGGAGAAGAGCGAGTGACCCACGGTGCGCCCGCGCCCAGCCAGGCCTGCCCGTATTGCTGTGTCCGCCGCCCTGCTCCACCAGAACACCACCCATCGCACAGGCACAGGCACAGCCACAGACCACCACCGCCCCACGGCCCTCTCGCAGCAACACCTCCCCACCCACCCGACCCCTTGATGTCTCCCTCGCTCATGCCAGATAGCGGCGACTTGGAGTCCACGCGGTGCTCGATCAGCGAGGGCACGCCCAGCCACAGCCTGCCGCCGCCCACGTGCTGCGGGACGGGTAGGAGGATGCAGCAGGAGCGGTCAAGTCAGGTGCGCCAGAACGGCACATGGCGGGCAGAGGCCCGCGCAACCCGGCAGCCTCAGGGACGCCAGCCGGCTGCCACGACGGGCTTTGTAGCACTCCCCAGCGGCCATCCTCTGCTTCACACAATGAGACCGGGCCACCACACGCCACCACACGCGTCTGTCACGAGTCACACACCAGCAGCCCACCTCTGCCGGCAGCTCCGAGTAGAGGTACTCCCAGGAGGCGTCGGAGCTGAAGGGGTGGGACAGCTGGCGGCGCAGCAGCAGCATGCGCACCTCGGGCTTCAGCACCTGCGCGCGGGGCCAGACGAAATGGTTTCGGTTCAAGCAGCAAGGTTTGGGCAAGCAGACAGCATGATGCAAGGCCGCGGCTGCCAGCCGGCATTGCATGCCCCAGCAGGCAGCGCAGGGCACCCCCCCGCAGCGTCTCACACCTGGTGCCTGCGCATGTTGGCGACCCGGAAGGTCAGGCGGTACACGCCGTCCTCCCCCACCCACATCGACAGCACCTTGCTGCAGCACGAAGAAAGGAGGGTGGGTTCCCTGAAGCTTGCATGTGAGTGAGCGGTGTTTTGTGGGCGGGAGGGCAGCGGGCACTGGAGTGCGGCGGCAGCCGGCGGGGAGGCAGGTGGTGGG
Organism: Chlorella variabilis; assembly: GCF_000147415.1. Lineage (NCBI taxonomy): Eukaryota > Viridiplantae > Chlorophyta > Trebouxiophyceae > Chlorellales > Chlorellaceae > Chlorella > Chlorella variabilis. The sequence continues at coordinate 47,219 of NW_005435068.1, forward strand.
CAGCACGCGGCATGCCCAGCAGGGCGGGATCCCAGGCAGCGGGCACACGCCCACAGCCGCAGCCCTGCACCCCCACCTGAACCGGATCGTGGCGGAGCGGCCTGCGGAGTTGGAGATGCGGGCAAAGACCAGGCCCAGCAGCGTGCCCTGCATGAACAGGCTGACCAGCACCTGCGCCATGATGCCCAGCTGGAGCAGGTAGCAGTCCGGGTTGGGCGCCTGGGCGCCATATCCTGCAGGGGGTGAGCGCGGACGGGCAGCCAGCCGGGGATGCTGTGGAACAGGCGTGGGGGTGCGGCGTCCACACCGGCTTGGAGCCGCCCACCTAGCCGCTCGCCGCTGCCCTGCAGTGCGCTGCATCCCGCCGCGCTGGCCTCCCTGCGCCCAGGCGGGCCGCACCTATGGTGCTGGAGGTGTGCACGCTGAACCAGAGGGCGTGCCAGAAGTTTTGTGAGTTGGAGATGCAGGTGGGGGGCTGGCTGACGTACAGCGCCGCAAAGGCCGCAAACTGCGCGGAGGGGCAGGGAAGGAGGCGCGGGATGGGCGGCAGGAGGGGGCGACGGGAGGAGGGACAGATGGGAGGCGGGACGAAGCGCGGGAGGGAGGGAGGGAGGCGAGGTGGGGGGCGGCGGGAGGAAGGAGAGACGGGAGGCGTATTGGCGGGATGCCGGGACGGAAGCGCAGGACTGCAGATGTGCTGGCCCAGGCCCTGGAGGGCGGCGGCGCTGGCACATGGCCATTCGGTTCCCCGGCCGGCCTGCCAGCCGGCCTCCCAGACGCAGCCCGCACCATGCCAAAGTAGAGGAGCAGGAAGAGTGCGTAGAAGCGGTGCCAGCGGCAGTTGACGAGGGTGGAGTACCAATCCTTGAACAGGTAGCCGGGCAGGTGCCAGCAGCGCAGGTTGACGCGGTCCAGGGCCGGACGCTGGGCCCGCCTGCGGTGTGGCAGGGTGTGCAGCGGGGAGAGCGTGAGAGGTGAGAGGTGAGAGGTTCGGTTGGGGCCGGAGCAAGCGTTCTTTTGCCAGCGGCGAGGGAAGGGTGGTCATGTGTGTGTGGGGGTGGGGTGGTGGTGGGGGGGGGACCAGCTGAGGGAGTCAGGGAGAGGGAGGACGGGCGGCCAGCTTCTCTGTTTGGGTGGTGGGTAGGAAGCAGGGAGGCGGCGAGTGCAGGGGCTGCAGGGGCGGCTGCCGGTCTCACTTGGAGTCCAGTACCCGCGTGGGGAGGTAGGCGTCGATGGGCGGCACCGGGCGGAAGCGCGGCGTGGTGTAGCCGCTGCTGCTGGGGGAGTTGCCCAGGCAGTAGGAGCCGCTGACGACGCTCATGCCGATCTGGTGTCCCCAGGACGTGCCCGCGGGTGGAAGAGTGAGCGGGCGAGCCTGGCGCACTCACAGCAGGGAGACGACGACCTCCTGAGGCAGAGAACAGAGGAAAGGGCATGTCTGGGTGCACAGACGAGCACAAGCGAGCACACCGCGGGTCGGTGCCGCAACCGCAGGTGCCGCTCCGCCGCCGCCGCTGTCGGACCGTGCCTGTTTCGCGTCGTCGGCCGTGCTGACTTCTACCAGGGGTCAACGCCGTTGTCCAACAGATGTGTGCAGGGCCTTCCCAGCAGAACACGGTGCAGTGCAGGTCGGAGGGTCGGCAGAGGTGGACCAGCGCCGTGCAGCTATCTGTGCAATCCCGACTGAATCGCCCGGAACGCAAGAGGCACGCCTTGAGGCCCGCAAACCACGTGCTGCGTGGTCCAAGCAGTACATGTACACTACAGGCGCGCAAAGGGGCGCAGGGAGCGGTCCGGCAGCACCTGCAATCGGGCCAACGATTTACCATGGCAGCAGCGGAGCCTGATGCCAGGTGAGCGGCCATCACCCGGCAACGTTCAGCTGGCTGCACCTCCTGGGGCTGCCACGCATCCCGAGGAAATGCGCATCGGCTCACATACCGCATCGAGCAGCGCAGCGCCGACACCGCCGATGCCCTGCGGCTGCTCCCGTCACCGCTGATGCCCTGCGGCTGCTCCCGTCACCGCCGTTGCCGCCGCCGCGCAGAGGGCACTGCTGCTGCCCAGGCTGGCCCTGCTCCTGCCGCGCGCAGGCGTGCGGGCGAGGTAGAGACGGGGTGCAGCGAGCGGCAGCGCTTTGAGCTGGAGCTTGAGTTCCTGCACTGCCTGGCCAACCCCGGCTACCTCAACTGTGAGCCTCCCTGCTGGCTCCTGCTTGGCTGCCGCCTGCTTGGCTGCCGCCCGGCCTGGTGGCCCGCTGCCACTGGCTCGCCTGCCGGGATGGCTGGCCTACCTTGTTGGATGGATGGGCTTGCGAGCAGGAGAGGCGCTGAGCTGCCCCGACACAGCCACACTCGCTCGTCCCGTGCTGTTCCATCATCCGAATCTTGCTGCTGTTGCTGGTGTGTGTGTGTGTGTGTTTTCGATGCCCCGCAGGGTTGGCCCAGAACAGATACTTTGAGGACGAAGCCTTTCTGCGGTATCTGCAGTACCTGCAGTACTGGCAGCTGCCGCAGTACGCCAAGTTTGTCGTGTGAGCTGCTGCTCCTTGCCTGCGCTTTGCTCCGCATGCGGTATACGTGGCCCACCCAGCG
>NW_005435068.1:50482-100120 GCF_000147415.1 Chlorella variabilis
GCACGGGACGACTAACAGTAAGCACGAGACATAAGCACCACAAGACGAACACCGCACAGTGCGCGGCCAGCAAATGCTCGGTGGGGGAGCAGGGCGCGAGAATGGGGGGAGGGTGGCATGCAAGGCAGTAGAAAAGAAGAAAAGAAGGTAGGAGGGCAGGGAGGCTGAGAGGGGTGGGGTTGCATCGATGAGCAAGCGAGAGGCTGGTTGCCTGCCATGTCCTTCTGCAAAACAGCGGCAATGTGCCGGCTGCAGCGGAGCTATGCGGCACCTGCCGCGGCGGCAGGCGCCGGGAGGAGGAGCCGGGATTGACAAGGCCCTCCTGGCACAGGTGGCGGCCCTAGATGAGGCGTGGGACACGACAGGCCGGGATGGCAGCCCCCTAGGCAGACTCTGGCGGGCGCATGCTACAGTTAGCTAGCCGTCTAGTGGTTGTGGCCGAATGGCAGGGTGAAGGGCAGCTCCACGCCAAAGCCGCCCAGCAGCATGGTGAGCCCCAGCCCCAGGGCGGCACACGAGGCAAAGCCGCTCAGCTTCTGCGTCAGCCCGCTGTTGCTCTTCTTGATGGCGGCGCTGGTGGCGCCTGCGGGCGCGGCGCACGGGTGGGAGGTCGGAAAAGGGCAACCGTGCAGCACCTCCTTTCCTCATGAATGGCAGAAGCAGCTGGCTGGCGGCCGAGCAACCCATCGCCACCTCGCTCTGCCCCCTGCAGATGCACGCACCGATGATGCCTGTGTAGGCTCCCATGGCTGCCACGGTGCCCAGCACAAACATGAGGATGTAGGCCGCGGCGGCCAGCTTGGTGGGCAGCGCCAGCGCTGGCACAATCACAAACAGGGCGTCGGGCTGCGGGGGTTGCAGGGGAGGCGCGCGGGGGGTGGGTGGGGGTCAGGCACAGGCAGTGGCTTGAGCCGCCCAATACACATGCAAGCCTTGTTATAACCAGCACCGTCGCTCGCACTGCCACCACCACCATCATACAACGCAAACACGTGCCGCACACGAACAAACCCACACCAAGATGTACGCACCTGCAGGCCGTACACAATGCCGGTGGCAAAGGTGGCCAGCCCAAAGCCGCCCCGCTCCTTCTTGGCCACCAGCACCCCGCCCTGCATCTCCATGCCTGCACACACGGCGCGGGGAGGACAGCGAGGGTCAGTCAGCTGTCACAGGCACGCAGGCGCGCCAGTGGACAGCTGAGTCGTGCCGCCAATCCAACCGGCGCCAGCACCACGTGCGCACAGCACAGCACAGCACAGCACAGCACAGCACAGCACAGCACAGCACAGCGCAGCCCACCCGTCAGTGCCTCCGCGGTGGGGTCGCTCTCCACGTGCGCCGCCTCGTCGTTGTGCTCGAAGAAAGTCTCGTAGAGGCCCATGGCGCCAATGGCCAGCAGCGTGAGCCCCACCGTGGCGCCGCCCCACTTGGACAGCGCGGGCACCAGCTGCAGGCAGGCAGGGCATGGGTTAGCTGGTTCAACGGTTTGTAATAATGAGTGAGAGCCAAAGATGGCTATGTGGAGAACAGCTGCCCAGGCTCCCGGCCCCGGCTCTGCGGCGGCCGCAGCGTTGCCGCGTGGCCCTGGTGCCAATCCGCACACATTGCAGGCAGGCAGGCCGCGCGTGCTGGCCGCGTGCCTGCTGGAAGCGGTCCTTGAGCACCACCATGAGGAGGCCCAGGATGAGCTGGCCGGTGGAGTGGCCAAAGCCCCACAGCGCGCCCAGCAGGGAGGCCTTGAGCTGGCTGCGCCCGATGGTCAGAGGCGTGAGCGCCGCCAGGTGGTCCGCGCCAGCCAGCGTGTGCAGGCAGCCCGCCGCCAGGCCCGCCCACGCGCTGCGCACCGCGGTGCGCAGGCCTGCGGCGGGGAGCGAGGAACGGCGTGGTGAGGGGCAGATCGCGGCAAGGGTGGGCGTTGCCTGTGCATGCATGTGCGACGGCGCCTGCCTGCAATGCGTCCCCGGTGGGGTCCCAAGGCAGGGCACCCATGCCACAGATGCGATGCCGGCAGGCGCCCTCTCGGCTTTCAAGCCCTCGCACCTTCGTTGGCCGGCGCCGCTGCCGCGAGGCCCAGCGAGGCAAAGGGACCCTGCAGGGCGCTGGCCAGCTGGTACCACACTACAAAGGCTGCTGCTGCACCCACCACCTGCAACGCCCTGGCTGCCCAGCGCGGCACCAGCTGCCGCGGCGGCTTGGCTGCGGGCGGCGGGCCTGCTGCGGGCGGCGCCAGGGCGCGGGCATCACCGCCGGCGGGCGCCGGTGCCGCTGCGCAGCTGGCGCTGCACTGCGGGGGGCTGCTGCTGCTGCTGCGCAGGCCGATGGGGCGCTGCCGTGCCCGCCATGCACAGAAGTTGGGAGCTGAGGTGGCCCAGTTTATCCTGCGTGCCGGAGGGCCGCTCACAGCGCGGGCTTGCATGCCATGTTGCTGCGCCAGCCCGCACTGCATGCTGCCGCGCGCGCCTAGCTGCACCCCTCTCCTTCGATAGCACGAGGCTCAACCGGTGACGGTGGACCTCAATACAGAGCCTCGATGTGCCAGGAGGCAATCAAAGCAAAATGTGCCTCTGGGGGCAGGCGCCACAAGGAGAAATAGAGGCCCCAGCAGTACACCCATGCCAAGAGAGGACGGGTGCTCCCCTGGGCCTTCAAGCGGCTATGCCTTACGCTTCATTGCCCGGTTTGATCTTGGCGTCTCCAGCCTGATAGGACGCACATTGCGGCCCACACTGATCGGCAGCACCTGGTGTAGGCTTTTTGCAGCGCTAGGGCTGTCGCATCGCGGCGCCAGCGGCCTGATTGCCCTGCCCACGGGTTGCCGGGCGAGATGGCGGACGGCGACAAGGTGCGCTGCTTCTTACTCCCTCCTGCGGCTGGCTTGCAGCTTGCAGCAGGCCCTGAGACTTCAGAGAGCGTTCTGGCAGGGCGTGGCGGAACACCCCCAGCCCTCCGCCCCCCGCCGGCGGCGCACCCCGCTGCCGCCCGCCTGCTGCACCACGCTGCCGCCCGCCTCCTGCCGTGCTGTATTCAGGACAAGAAGGGGCCGGAGAAGCGGGGAGGGCCGGAGTGGAACGTGCGCATCTCGTCCAACCCCAACCGGCTGCGCCGCGACACCGCCTTCCTCTGCAACATCCGCTTCAAGAACGACCTGCCAGAGGTGATCAGGGCGGCCGAGAGAGGGCGTGGGTGGGCACGCAAGGCTGGGAAGGCAAGGGTGGGGAGGCACAGCGACAGCGACTGTCTAGCGCTCTGGCCTGTCGGCAGCCGCCGGGCTTCCGTTACCCCTGCCCCTGCCCCCGCACTCCCACCACCGCGCTGCCTGCCCCGTTCCTTGGCCACCACCCCTTGCCGTCCGGCACGATGCCCCTCTGCCAAAGCGACGCCCCTCTGCCAAAGCGACGCCCCTCTGCCACAACAGCGCCCCTCTGCCGCGCCCGCAGATCCCCTGCGACCCCAAGCTGCTGCTGCCGCCATACGATCGGGACCAGCTGGCCGCCTTCAAGCTGACGGAGCTGGAGAGGGATCTGAGGAAGGACCTGATGTTTGAGGACGACCTGGGCATCCCCATCCACCCCTGGAACATAGAGCAGTACAGCGTGCCGGAGGTCGTACCGCCGCTGCACCCAGACGACGCCGCACTGGTGGAGGTACGCGGCTTGTGTGTGTGTGTTTGCGTGCTTCGTTTATCTGGGGATGTGTGTGTGTGCGTGTGTGTGTGTGGGCGTGTGGCAGGGAGGCAGCCGGCTGCTGCCGCTGGTCTTGCCGGCGCTCCGGCTGCCGCCGCCGCTGCCGCTGCCAGCCTGCCTTCCCCTGCCTGCCCCTCCACCCTCCGGCAGCCCGTCCCCCCCCCCGCGTTGGCCACTGCCACCCCGGCGTGCCGCCATTCATGTGGCCACCACCCCATCTTCGCCGCCCCACCCCGCCCGCAGAGCGATGAGGAGGCGGAACCCAAGAAGGCGCGACTGCGGGGCGACGCCGCCGAGCTCTCCTGGCTGCTGCGTACTAAGTACATCGCGGCAGAGGCGGGCCTGAAGCGCGGCACAGGCGCCCCCGCCAAGGCCGCGGCGGCCGCGGCGACGGCGGCCGCGGCGGGGGCGGAGAACGAGGACCCCCGCGAGGAGCGCATTCGCCAGATCGAGGCGCAGTTTGTGGGGGCCAAGGCGCCGCTGGCGCACGGCAAGGATCCGTCGGTGGTGCCGCTGGAAGTGATGCCAGGTGGGGCCCCGCCCGGCCCCGAGTCAGCCAGTCCGGTCCGGCCGGGCAAGCGCCGCGCCGCATTCGTCGGGCTGCCGCAACCAAGCGCTGGCGCCTGGCCCAGCGCGCTTCCTGCCATCGCCTGCCTGCGGCGCGACCATTTTGGTGGCAGAGACGTCCCCGCCTCCCTGGGCGTCGCCTCGCCGCCCTGCCCTGTGCCCTCCGCTCCCACTGCCCTGCTGCCTGCTCACCTCTGGGGCCGCCATCTGCACTGCCCCACCTCCTCCTCCTCGCCCGCATACACACGAGGCCACCGCTGCCTGCCAACCTCCGCCGCCGCGCCCTGCTGCCGCAGTCTTCCCCGACTCGCTGATGGAGGGCCGCTCCTGCGTGTTGGCCACCTTTGACAACGATCCGCTGGCCGACGTTGACGTTGTGGAGCGGATGCCGGCAGAGCAGCGGGCGCGAGTGCCGCAGGTGGGCTGGGAGGAGCAGAGGAGAAAAGAGCAAGGGGCGGCAGGGGGTGCACGGCGCGGCGGGCTGGGGAGAGGGAGGGGCGCCGGCGGCGGCACACGCCCACCATGCGCGCCCTGTCATCGCTGCACCGCGCTGCGCTGTGGTTGTGCTCTGGTTGTGCTGCCGCGTGCCCCCTGCACCACCCGACCGCCCCGCTGCCGGCGCTGCTGCGTTGTACCGCTGTGCTGTGCTGTGCTGTACCGCAGGCCATGCAGCTCAAGTCGTTCAAGCCCGCCACCGGGCCCCAGTTTGTGGCACTGCTGGTGCCCAAGAAGCTGCCAGAGGCTGGGTGGGTGGGGCGGGGCGCTGCACTCCCGCCGTGCCGCGCGCCCGCCTGCCGCCGTGCTGCTGTGCTGCAGGGCAGCGTGCTGGCACCTTCCCTTTCCACAAACCCCTCAGCCTCTACCTGATGCCCCCCACTAACTGCTGCAATCTCCCCTACCCCTCCTCCTCCCCGCCTGCAGCGACGACGAGCTGAGCGCCTCGGGCGGCATCCCCGGCCCGCAGCTGGCCCGGGAGTATCATTGGGTGCGGGAGTACCAGCCCCACCCCCGCCTGGACGAGAAGTGTGAGCACTGGGGGCCTGGCTGCCTGCATGGACGCTGCTACAGATCCCCTCGCACGATGCCCCACCACCACAACAACACATGCATGCACACGTGGCGATTTGCTCGCATGTCCGGCCCACCACGTCCCCTCCCTGTCCCCCCCCCCCTGCCCCCCAACCGCAGCCACCACCTACCTGTTCCGCTTTGCGGGGGACGGCACCGTTCAGTTCCACGACCTCAACACGCGGCTGGAGCTGCGCAAGCGCAAGCGCCAGGCGGCGGCGGGCGAGGATGACGAGGGCTTCATGCAGCCGGAGATGGTGGGTGGCTTGCGTGTGTGTGAGTGTGTGTGTGGCTTGCGTGTGTGCGGTTTGTGTGTATGTGTGTGTGTTTCCATGTATGTGTGGGATGGAACCGGAGAGCTGTGGTGGCCTTGGGGCAATGGAGGCAGGCCGGGGATGCGGCGTGCGGCGCGTTGGATGGACGACCGTGGCACCCAGCCCCATGGGCCGACCCTGAATCCCTGCTGTACCGCCGCAGGTGGTGGTGCGGGACCCAGAGACGGGGGACTGGGCGGAGCAGCGGGAGGCGCGGGAGCGGGCGCAAAATGGCGCTGCCGCCAGCTCGGAAGAGTACGGGCAGCAGCAGCAGCAGGAGCAGCAGGAGCAGCAGCAGCAGGAGGAGGAGGATGGGGGGGGAGGAGCCGGCGCTGGTGCTGGCGGCGGCGGCAGCGATGCAGAGATGGCAGATGCGGGAGGGGACGGCCAGGGGGGTAGCAGGGAGCGGCAGGGGGAGGAGGAGTATGGGGGCAGGGCGGATGCCAACGCCGCGCTACGAGACGTGTTTGGGGATGATGACGATGACATCTAGCTGGCGCCAGCGGGGCGGGGCATTCTTTCCAGCTGGCACCACCTTCGCGTCTCCTCAAATGCTTCCTGGCTGCCCCGGCAGCGTGTCGTTGTCTCGCCAGCGCCCCGTGATTCAATGTAAGGAAGTCTATTGATGCGAGCAACAGCGAGCGGTGCGGTGCGGGCTTCACCCTAGCACAAGGATGCATCAGCCGGCAGCTTTGCGCCGCTTTGTGCTGCTTGGCTCGTTACAGGCTGATTATGCTTATTGGCAGCAGCCAGTCGGTCACTCCAAACACAGGCAGGAACGGCCTTCACAAATGAGTGCAGGCCTCCACGCTCAAAACGGCTCTGTTTGGAAGGGCAGGCCGCGTGGATGTGGCGGCGCCCAACCATCTCCCACGCTCGAGCTCCACTCAGCCTCCCTCCGACTCCTCTCAGTGGCACTTGGCTTCACTGAAAAATCCCAGCAGCTGACCAGCAGCTATTGCCACGTCAGTGCTGCCACCTCAGAGCCGCCAGGTCATCAGTACCCGATCGACTTCCACCCCTTCTTCTGCAGCTCCAGCCGGATCGCCTTAATGCGCTTGCGGTTGGCGTTGCCGTCCGACTCGCCCACGCGGGACGCAGACCTGCGGGGGCGCCAGCGGCGGCAGGCCAGGGCATGTGAGCGGGCACAGCGCTCGGCGTGTGAGCAGGCAGAGCGCCCGGTGTATGGGGCTGGGTCTGCCCCGGCACATCGCTCGGCGTGTGGGGCTGGGCCGGCCCCTGCTGGACTGAAACGGGTTGTTTAAGCAAATTCAGCTCAGCTGCTTCCGTCCCTTTGGGTGTGTTGGAACCCGGCCTCACCGGTACTCCACAATGCCAGGCTTGTCGGGGGGGAAGAAGAACTCCACGTCGTCGATGAAGCCAAAGGTGGGGCTCTGGAGAGGGGCAGGAGCGCAAGGGCAGGGCCTGAGCATCAGCACAGTGGCGAGGCGTCGGCCGCAATCCACTGATCCCGCTGCCACACACACAAACCAACAACACACACACATACGCACACAGCCCCACCCCCCCACCTGGAACTCTGCATACAGGTAGTCATCTGTCTTTGTGACGACGGTGGGGGTGAAGTTGTCTGGAGTGATGGTGGCAACCACCTGCAGGCAGGCAGCAGGCAGTGGCAGTGGCAGTGGCGCCAGGCAGCCGGCAGAAGCACGAGTCGGCAGCGCAGGAGACGGCCAGGCCGCACGCGGTCGAGCGGTGCCGGCAGCGCTAGGAGCCCTAGCTGCGTGCAGGCGGCGGCTGCGGCACGGCCAGCGGGCCAGCCCCGCACCTCTGCCAGCTCAGCCATGGCCTGCTCCTTGGTGGCCGGGTTCTTGCGGCCGCGCCCCTCCTCGGGGTTGTAGGTCCTGCGGAGTGGCGGCCATGCAGCGGCGGCAGAAGGCAGAGGGGCGCTCAGCAGCAGCAGCAGCAGCAGCGGCGGCGGCAGCAGCGGCAGCAGCAGCGGCAGGGCCTCTGATCTGTGGGCCACCCATCCCAGCCCCCATCATGCCCCCCTGCTGCACACCGCGTCCTCTCCCAACCCCCCGGCCCCCTGCCGCGGCCTCTCGACACCTCCTTCACGGCTGCGGCTCGCCCCCCAAGCACCCCACCATGCCCAGCCTGCCACTGCCGCCACCTCCCCACCTCACCACTGCGGCACGTAGTGCTCCGGGTCGTTGGCCTCCTCGGCGGTGCTGATGCAGTTGGGGGAGGGCGGGCAGAGTGCCAGCGTCTTGAGGCCGCCACCGTAGTCCTGCACGCCGATGTTGGTGGGCCGCGGGGCGGCGCCCCAGGTGAACAGCGCCCCCAGCACCGCCGCGTTCACGCTGTGCAGCACCATCTCGCTGCGGGAGGGGGGAGGGGGCGGGGTAGGGGCAACGTGGGGGCCGGCAGGGGCTGGGGCTGTGCCGGCAGAAGGGTGGAGGAGGCGCAAGCCCAGGCGGCGGCGGTGCAAGGCGGGCGGAAACCACCACACGCAATCCCGATGGGCCCATGTCCCGCCTCTGATCGCCCTGCCAGGCCGGCCCCTGCTCGTGAATAGCAGGGCAAGAGAGCCACAGTGCCTCTGCATTCCCATCGCTCACCGCCGCCCCGTGGTTGCTGGCTGATCATCCCGGCTTGCGGTGCACATCACCAATTGCCTAGCCGAGCGCCGGCTGGCTGCCGGGGCCTTGGCTGCGGCCACAAGGGGCTTGGTGCAGCTTGCAGCGGCGAGCATTGTGAGCTGTGGACTGCCAGGGACCCAGTACAACTGCTGGGTGAGGCGATGGCGGCTCCGCTTGCGAGTAGGACGCCATCCCACGGGTACTGCTCATCCCGCGGTACAGTGGCGTATTCCTGCCGCCGTGTGCTTGCAATGGCATGCTGCAAGTTACAGCCGGTGGGAGTGTGGCAAGCACATCTGAGTGAAGGAAAAAGGCAAAGGAGATAGAACGGTTGCTCGCCAGGGGGCGGAACGGCCGCGCACTTGGCTCCATGCCCGTGCGGCTCGGTCGCCGGCACCCCGCGCCGATGCCGCGGCAGGGGCCCCTGCCGCGGTCGGGCCTCGGAGCCGCCGTGCCGGGGCGCATGGGGGCGCCCCTCTTCAAGGGGCGCTCGTGGAGGCGCTTCCCTCCTCCCTCGTCACGCCTCACGCCTCCACGGTGATGCCCATGTTGCGGGCGGTGCCCGCCACGGTGTTGCAGGCGGCGTCCAGGTCGGTGCAGTTGAGGTCTGGCAGCTTGATGGCCGCAATCTCGCGCACCTGCTCCATCGTCACGCTGCCCACCTTCTTGCGGTTGGGCTCGCCGCTGCCCGACTCCACGCCCGCCGCCTTCTTGAGCAGCACTGCAGCGGGGGCACGGGGTGGCGGCGGGGCGCGCGCATGGGTGGGCGATGTGTGATACACGGCACGCTATGCGACCCCTCGGCCCATCTCGCCAGGCCCATGCCCGGGCACATCTGAAGCCTCTAAGACGCCCACACCCATCCCACTCCAGCCCTCCGCCAGCCTGTTAGCCGCTGATGCGGTGACGGCTCGCCGCCGGGGGGCTGCCACACAGCCTGCCAGGCCTCGAGTCCCCCCGGCAGCGGCAGCAACAGCGCTGGCAGGCAGGCAGGGCGGCGGCCTGCCACACAGGCGGCCCAGCCATCCGCAGCCGCAGCACAAGGAGCGGGCGCTCACCGCTGGCGGGGGGCGTCTTGAGGATGAAGGTGAAGCTGCGGTCCTCGTACACCGTGATCTCCACGGGGATGATCATGCCCGCCTTGTCCTGAGTGGCCGCGTTGTACTCCTTGCAGAACTGCATGATGTTCACGCCCTGCAGTAGAAGAGGGGAGGGCGGGAGGAGAGGAGAGGGGCGGCGGCCGCGGTGAGGCGGCGGCGGGGCGAGGGCGTGGGGCCCGCGGGCGACGCGTGCCGCGCGGCGGCGGCGGCAACGCAGGGAATGCCGCCCCAGGAGCTGCCGCCCGTGCTGCCTGCCCGCCCCATGTGCTGCCTGCTACAGCCACGCAGCACACCCAACGGTGTGCAGGCCAGCACTGGCTGGTCACAGGGCGCACCTTGGCACCCAGGGCGGGGCCCACAGGCGGTGCGGGGTTGGCCTTGCCCGCTGGAAGCGCCAGCTTGATCATACCGGTCACTGCAGCGCAGCAACGTAGCCAGGTGAGTTGCTGAGCAGCCGTGGAGAGGAGCGAGAGGCGATAGTCTCCTAGTGAAGGCGGCGGCAGGGGCGCCAGGCGGTGTGCGCGGCGCAGGGCGGCGAGTGCGCCATGCATTCCCTGGGGCAGCCTTCACGGAATGAAGGAGCCCAAGCAGTGCTGCAGTGGCTCGGGTGGCGGTCATGCATCCCTCTGCCCCTCACCCAGGGCTGGTGCATTGCCCCCCCCTGCGCCTCACCCTTCGCCGCCATGGTGGTGACAGCCCTCCGGGAGGTGCTGCTGCTGCTGCTGGCCTCCAGGCGAAGAGCCTTGCCCGAGAACTGCTGCTGAGCCCCCTTGAGGAAGCTGCTGCTCGGTGCATGCCGCTGGATGCTGCTGCTGCGCTGCTGGGAGCCAGCGACTGCTGTGCGAAGCACTCCAATTGCTGCGCACGCCATGCTGCTGCTTCTGGACCTCCCCGCTTCGCCGGTCAACACCAAGAACCTGCTGTCAACTCCCAGGATGGCGCAGAGCGCGGAATGGGTGGGCCAGATGGGTGGATGACGATGTACCGCGCAGGCGTACCTGTGGCGGGCCGCCGCCGTTGTCGCGGCAGCGTGCTTGAGCCGCCGGGCCGCCATACGTACCTTGTGGGAGTTCCCACCACTGGCATCAGCAGCTATCCTCGCACACCAAGCAGCCAGGCCACCCTCATTGATGTTCATCAATGAGCTTGCAGGCTTGTTGAGCACGCAAGTGGCGGAAGGTGCGCGTCGCCACAGAGCTGGCGAACGCTCTGCTGTGCCGCCAACATGCCACTGTCGTTTCAGCACAGCATAAACGCCGAGGTACCCAACAAGTTACACATAGGGCGAGAAACTAACATCGCTGCCCACTCCGGAGCAACCCGCCTTCGGCGGTTCTTGCCGGCGTCTAGCTGGCGGCGCCGAGTTTCCTCCCACTCACAGCCTGCGGCCTCCCAAGGCGCAGGCCGTCGCTACATTGCCTTCCCCATCGCCCATACCTTCCAGGGGTCTCCCCTGTCCTCGATCGTTCAAGTGGTGATGCTGCTGCTTCTGGGCCGCCTCAGGCTGCTTAGCGGTTGAAGCGATGTATCAACGGCGTCCCTCCTCAGGCACAGAGAGCCCCACCGAGGCCAGTATGCACCCCAGCGTGTACACCCCGCACCCCAACAAGAAGCGGAGCGGCGCGTCGCGCACCCGCAACCTCTTCATTCTGCTGCTGGTTCTCATCGCCCTCACGGTCTTCTGGCCACGAGTGGTGACCTTCCTGGGCGCTCCAGCGCCCGCGGTCAGGCAAACAGATGCCGGCAGCTCCACTGCTGGTCCCGTCCTGGTCAGCTATAGCTACTTCGAAAAGGACCCCATCCAAGTGAGTCGCCTGCCTGGAGGACAGGCCGCGAGGAGCAGGCGGCGGGTTGTGGCGCCGCCGCCCCACTCTGCGAGCCGCCCCTCTACTGCCTGTAAAGCCTGCACGCGCCGGCTCTCCCGTCTCGCCTCACGCCTGCCCGCGCCGCTCCTCTGCAGCGCGAGAACTTCGACTTTTTCATCACAATAGGCATGGGGCTGGACTCGCGCTTTGGCTCCCCCGCAGCCACGGACTTTGTGGTGGTGGTCAACGGCAAGGTCTGCCGCCCCTGCTCCCGCCTCTACCCGCTGCTCCAGGAGGCCCCCGCGCTGCTGCCCAGCCTCAGCGCGGTGTACGCGGGGGAGGGGGTGGCGGTGCTGAAGCGGGCGGAGAATGAGGGCATGGACTTTGCGGCCCACAACATCACCCTCACCTGGCTGGCGGCGCAGGGCAAGCTGGGGTGAGCTGGCGCAGCTGCCTGTGGTTCGCTGCCGCTTGTGGTTCTGGCGATGGTGCTTGCGCAGCCCGTGCTGTCTCTGTCAGCCCTGGAGGCAGCAAGGGGGCCTGAGGGGGCAGGCTGCGGTAGCAGCCCCACCAGCTGCTGTGCTGCTCATTGCTCGAACCTGCCTGCCAATGCGCCCACCACCTGCAACCTGCCTGGCCATGCCAGACCCTGGCCTGTGCTTGGCCAGCACACTGACCCTGCACCGCCTGCGCGCAGCAGCGCCCCCCAGCGCCAGCTGTCAGCCCCAGCAATGCCGCGCTCGCCGTGTCGTCGCTCCATGTCTGCTCTGCCCCTCCCTCCTTCCGTCTCCTGAATCCGGTCCTTGGCCTGTCCTCACCGTCTTCGTCCCTCCCTGCCCCTTGTCCATGCGGCGGTACCATGCGGTACAGGCGGTACAAGTACTACATCTTCCTCAACTCCTCCATCAAGGGGCCCTTCTGGCCCAACTACATGCCGCCCCGCTGGCAGTGGACCCAGGCATACACCGACCTGCTGCGCGGCGACGTCAAGGCCGTCGGATCCTCCCTCGTCTGCCTGCCCGAGGTGGACGCAGGTGCGGCGGCGGCGGCGGCGGCGGCACCGCAGCACCGTGCGCCGCGCGGGCCTCCTGTGCAGCTGTTGTGGCCCTTGCGTGCTCCCCCTTTCTGAAGCCACCGCCCTGCCAACACAGTGTGGTGCATGGTACCACTGTTACAAACGCACACCCTCCGCAAACCCAGCCCACTCCCGCTGCTGCCCCCTCCCCCACCACACGCACACATGCAGGCGGTTACGGCCCCAAGCTTGAGTCCTGGGCCTTCTCAGTGGACCAGGATGGGCTGGAGGCGCTGCTGCGGGAGGGCGTGTTCCACCTGCGCACCTGCAAGCTGTGCGATGAAGGGGTGGTGGTCAAGGGGGAGGTAGGTTAGCGGGAGCGCGGGGCTGGGAGAAAGGCTGGCGGCAGGGCGAGACGCGTGGTGCAATGGCGGCCAGGCGCAGGGCAAGCGAGCTCCCCGCCGGCCGTGGTCGTGACAGCTGCATGTATGCTTGCGTCGGCTTGGCATGCGCCGGTATGAAGCAGAGCATGCACCAGCTGGCTCCCTGCGCCCCTCCCCCTCCCCCGGCCCGCAGTACGGCCTGACCAACAGTCTCATGAAGTACGGATACAACGTGGACACGCTCATGTCCATGTACCGCGGGGTGAGGCCGCTGCGTGTGGCGCAGAGGGGTGTGGATATGTGTGGGTGGTGGTGGCGATGGTGGTGGTGGTGGCGGCGGTGGGCTTAGAATATTCAACACGCGCGGCAGATTCGTGGATTCGTGTTGAATTCACGCAGCGCTGCAGCCCGGGCCGCTACGATTTGGGCGGCACCCGCCACCGACCCCTCGCTGACTCCCCGCTGCCGCCCCGCAGGTGGACTGGCGGGACCGGCGGCACTGGCGGTGCAACAACAACGTGCACCCCTCGCGGCACGGCACCTACGGCGGCATCACGATGCACCCGTACGAGACGCTGTTCCTCAAGGCCTCCTGGCACGTGGGCGAGCCCTTCCTGCAGACCTACTCCACATGGATGCTGAAGCAGGTGGGCCCTGCAGAGGGGTGGGGGCACACACACAGGGACGGCACGCGCCGGGATTGCAGCAGTTTGGAGGAGGAGGGAGCTCCGGCGCCAGCGTGCAGCAGCCAGGCCGTGCGCAGGCCAGCTGGCATCGCACGCTGCCTGCCTCGCCTGGCTGCGACGCGCGCCGCCCTGCCGGGCTGTTTACCTGGCGCGTGCGAGTGCAGGCGGCGGGCAAGGACACCACCAGCGGCATCTTTGATGAGCCCATGTACCGATACGCCATCAGCCCAGAGGCCCAGGAATCTCACCACGTGTCCACCTGCTACGATGTGCTGCACCGCCAGTAGCCGGGCCAGGCTGCTGCAGGCTGCCATGCTGTGCGGCGGCGCTGGAAAAAAGGACGGTGAATGCCTCGCCCAGTGCTTGGCCCAGGCCGCGGGGCGCTGCCGACGACCCGTGACGCAGCCGGGCGGTGGCGCGGGGCCCTGCAAGCTTGGGCCGCAGCGCGTGCCAAGGCCCCGTCCCGCGCGGCCCCCCAGACCCATGCCGCAGCCGTTGTTTTCCAGTCTTTTGTTTTGTTGGGAGGTGCCGCGGCGCAGTTGCGGCCCTCTGGTTGCCCCCAACTCTGTCCTCCTCCCTGCTGACCCGCTCCTGCTGACACTCCCATATGCTCCCGATTGGTTTATGTTGCTTTTGCCCTTGGAATCATTTGATACAGTCCCCAGCTGCAACCTGCGACATCTCAGGTGCAGCCAGGCCAGGGCAGCGCGACACGGTGGTGCGGCACGGTACAGAGGGTGGGCTGGCAGGGAGACGAGCAGGCACTGGCATTCTGAAGTGCGTAGGGAGCAGCCGCGCAGGAAGGCGGTGCCGTACCCGGGTGCAGGTGGCTGGGTTGGAGGGGCGCTGCAGTTTTAACCGAGCTGCCTGCCTCTGTTCCTGGCTTTGTCCCTGCGCTCGACAACGCCGCGGGACGTGTCAAAGTGGTCAGTTTGCTGCAGCTGCTCGCTGGCAAGGCCCCAAGACTGACCCTCCTTGGTTCAGAGGTGAAGCTTGGCAGCTCCCAGGTAGGGCTGCGTGCACGACTGCTGCCACCAACGTGCTGGGGCGCTGGCAGTCCCACGGCTGTCAGCGTCGGTGCGCCCGCCAGCCCGCCAGCCCACCACCGCACGACACCCGCCTGCCTGCCCTTCCGCTTGCTGCAGGGCTGTGTCACGACCTTTGTCGTTGCGTGTGCAAGTAATGGAGTTGGAAGACGGGCTCTACCGTGCAGCCTGGGATGGTGACGAGGCGGCGGTGCGGCAGCTACTGGCCGGCAGCTACTGGCCGCAGGCGCTCGGGCCGATCGGCCTGGCACGCACGGCAGCCTTCCGCTGCACTTGGCGTGTTTGCGCTGCCACGAGGGGGTGGCGATGCTGCTGGAGGCTGCCCCAGCCACGGTTGTGGCAGCGAACAGCGCGGGGTGGGCACCGCTGCACCATGCAGCCCTGGCAGGAAACAGCGAAGTGGTGAGGCTGCTATTATCTGCCGCCCCCGGCCCAGCCGCGATGCTCGACTGCCACGACCAAGCCCCCATCCACTTTGCCGCCAGCGGCAACAATGCGGCAGCAGTGCGGCAGCTACTGGAGACGGCGCCGGAGCTGGCTTTCGCGCCCGATCGGTATGGAGCGCCGCCGCTGGAGCTGGCGCTGCGCTCTCACGCAGGCACATCGGTGGAAGCTGTGGAGACGGCGCACTGCCTGGTACTGGCGGCGCCTCCAGTGCAACCCACGCTATCGACCCTCAATGAGTATGAACCCACATGGTCTGACCTCTATGCCGACCTGGTGGCCCGCCTGCCGCTCACCCAAGAGGAGTGGCAGCTCATCCCCAGCCCCGGCCCCGGCCTGGCACACGCGCTGCCCGCGGTCCTGCAGCGCTCGGCGGTCGAGGCGGGGTGGCTGGTAGGGCGGCTGGTGGAGGAGCAGCGTGCACGGCTGCGCAGCGCGGCGCTCAGCCTGGCGCGGGCGCAGCAGGGGCAGCGCCCCATCTCTGCGGATGTTAGCCGGCGCATCCTGGCGGTGTGCCTGCTGGACTCCTGAGTTTTCCTTTTCGTCAGGCCAACTCACGTCTCACTCCACACCATGCCCATCGAGCCACAATCGAAGCTCTTGCATGCCTTGGACTTTCTCAATACGCTTGGTCAGCAAGGGCGACACGGGGATGCAAATGGAACGAATGCCAGCGTGCTGATGAGCGCAGGTCGGGGGCCCACATCCAGAGGAAGCTGTGGAGGAGGGAGAGGGTAGGAGATGACCCGCTACCGCCTGCCAAGCACGTAGCCGTCGCCCGGGCCTGTGCCCGGGCCGGCGGCGGCTGCCGCCGCCATCTGTCGGTGCACCTTCTTGCAGCAGTGGTCCAAGGCGGCCTGGAAGTTGAGCAGCAGCTCAAACACCGCCGCCTCCTGCTCCCCGCCGCTCTCCCCCAGCCATGCCACCGTGGCCTGCACCACCGCCGACGTCTGCTGTGACAGGGCCCCCAGCTCCTCCTGCCGCCGCTTGGCACCTGCCAGGAAGCTGCTCAGCATGGTCGCAAACGGAGGCAGCGCCTGGCGGGCAGCCTCCCCCTCGCCGCCGCCACCACCCCCGCCATCCTGCTGCTGCTGCTGCTCCTGCGCATCGCCGCCGCCGCCACCGCCGCCGCCTCTCCGTGCCGCCGCCGCCTCCAGCTCGTTTCTGAACGCAGCCTGCCTGCCCGCGGCGGCGCCTCCCAGCCCGCTGCCGTCGTTGCCGGCGGCAGCCGAGGAGGCTTGGAGGCCCTGCTGCTGCTGCTGCTGCTGCTGCTGCTCCAGCTCTGCATCCTGCTCCTCCTGAAGATTGCGCATGCCGGCATCCAGGCTGCGCAGCGAGTCGGCCACGTCTGCACGGCGGCGGCGGCGTGGGTGGAAAGATGGCTTGGGTGGGAAGAGCGGCGTGATTGAAACTAGCGGGCATGGCTGGCGGTCAGTGAGGTGCAACAGAGGCGGCGCTGAGGCAGAGGCAGGTGCCGGATCAGGGGCGACGTGCGAGGGGGCGCCAGACACGTCTCCTGGGAGGGCAATAACAGGCATCCGCCGCCGCCCGCCAGCCCCTGCGCAGCCCCGGCACGCGGCTCACCCGTCTGCATGCGCCGCACCGCCAGCCCCAGCTCCGGCAGCTGCTGCGCCAGGAAGCCGCCCCGCACGTCCCGCGCCAGCTGCTCCCCATCCACGCCGCCGCCGCCGTCGGCAGCAGGCGCCGCCTCCCGCTCCAGCGCCGCCCAAGCCACAAACTCCAGGAGGGTCTTCACGGGCGGCAGCGGCTGCTGCTGCGTAGGCGGGTCCGCCGCGCCGTTGGCCGCGGGGGGCTGCTGCGCAGGGCTGGCGCCCGAGGAGGCCGCGCCGCTCGCCGCACCGCCCGCAGGCGGCTGCTGCTCGTCGGGGGGATGCTTGCGTGGGGTCGCGGAGCCGCCGCCGCCACCTCCACCACCGGCGGGGACAGCCGTCACCTTGACGTCACTCAGTTTAAGCAGGGAGTCGAGCTTGATGCCGCCTGGAGGAAAGAAGGAAGGAAGAGAGGAAGAAAGAAAGGTTGAACAAAGGTATGGAGCAGAATGCGTCACATGCGGGGGGCTGCAGGCTGCAGAGTGCTCCGGACTGAAGCAGCTGTGCAAGGAGGGCAGGGCGCCAGCAGGAACACTGCTGACAGCAGAGTGGGCAGCAGTCCAGCAAGAAAAGCCACTGGCGGTGCCCAGCGCAGCGTGCCGCTGCCGCCGGCGCTGAAAACACAAGCGCACCTGCCCCGCCGCGCGCCGTCCCCGCGTTCAGCTGGTTGCCGGCGGCCAGCACCAGCGCCAGCACGCGGCGCAGGCGGCCGCTGCCGCGGATCTGCTGGCACGCCCTGCAGCAGGTCACGGCCACAGCAGATTTTAGATTAGCTCACTGCTACTCTACCATCAAAAACAAACACTGTAGATCAACGCCCACTACTACCTTTACACCACAATACTACTGTAGCACCAAAAAGGGAGGCCGATTCGCTGGTGTACCACCACTCCTGGACCTCGCCCTCCTCCACCCATCACCCCCTCTCGCTGCAGTGCCACGCGCCCGTCTCACCTGCGCAGCGTCTCCATGCCCGCCGTCGCCTCGCTGCACAGCCCCTCAAACTGCCTGCGGAAGATGAGGGCCTGAACCTGCGGCAGGGGGGAGCTTCTAGTGGGTGTGTATATATTTGCTTTGAGCTTTAGGTTCAGGGGTGGTATGAGGCAGCACAGGCTAGCATGGGCAAGGGCAGAGCAGGGCAGGCAGGCCCCGCCGGCAGGCGCGCTAGCCCGAACAAAACGCGCGCTGCACATGCTGTGCTTGCCTTGCTGACGAGGCGCGGCACGCCCGCCATGACCAGCAGGAACTGCTCGGGCGGCGACAGCTCAGCGGCGGGACCGCGGTACATGCGTAGTGCCTTGGCCTCGTCAGTTGTGGGAGCAATCTGCAGTGGCACCGGGAGGCACCGCCAGGCTGTTGTGGGGGTGGTTTGAGCAGGCAGGGCCAGGGCATGTGGCAAGCGGCGGCTGCGGCAGACACGAGACAAGTGCGTGCTGCCGCTGCTGCTGGGCTGTGCGGGGGGATGCACCAGCTGGCACCAGCTGGCACCAGCTGGGGAAACCTGAGCAACAAAACAAATACAAGGTCGCCGCCAGCGAGGCCCCACCTGCAGCAGCAGCGACAGGTGTTCCAGTCCCAGCTGCTCGCTGCCGCTCAGCACTGCGGCCTTGATCTCCTCCGGCCCCTTGAAGGCGCCAAACTGTCGCAGGGGTGGGTGGGTGGGTGGGCGGGTGGCGGGCGTACGACGGTAAGGATACCAGCGTGCAGGCAGGCCAGCCAGGCACAACCAGCCAGCATGTTTCTTCGATTAAACAGGGTTTCCTGCAAGGCGACCTGCAGCCAGGGAGGCAGCCGGGGCCCAGGACCGCCCGCCTGCACGCCACCCACACCCGCACCTGTGTCAGCATGATAGAGATGTTGTTGGCCCGGGGCAGCGGGATGACCTTCACCACCGCTCCCCCGTGCGCGCCGCGCTCCCTCCGCGCCGCGCTGGCGGGGGTGGCGGGGCGGCTGTCGCGCAGCTGCAGACGGGGATGAGAGGAGACGCAGCAGGGGGGCAGCACATGACAGGTACCGGGTAAGTTGAGGCGGCCGGGGGTGGCCGACGGGCAAGAAATGCTCTGCCAGCGCTTGAAACGACTTGAAACGACACCGCTGCACCCCCACACATGGGTGGCTACGCGCAAGGAGTGCCGCCAGCCCAGCCCGGCCCGTCCCGCCTCCTTTCTTCCTCAGCACGAGCTGGCCCCTCCCACCCACGCTCACCTCAAACAGGCGGGTGAGCGTGGAGCTGTAGGGCTGGGGCAGGTCGCCCACAGGCGCAAGTTCTGACCACAGCGTGCCTGGCTGCAGGGAGCACAAGGATGAGCGGATGGGTGAATAGGTGCATGGGTGGGTGAGTGGGAGGTGAGCAGGCGCGGCTTGGCAGCAGGCGCGGGCAGGCAGGCCAGCCAGGGCAGCTCCTCTCAACCCACGTGTGCGGCTGCCTTGCTCCAGTAGAAAGCGCGCAGCTTGGGGCCGTCAGCCGGGCGCCGCATGGGCGTGGCAGGCGTGCCTGGCGCCCGCTGCCCTGCAGGGCACGGCCCGCCGGTTTTCCATCTGGTGATCAAAAGGCTGGGCAGCGCGCGGCGGGGTGGCAACACACCGTTGCGCCCCATTCAGATCGCCAAACCGTCAAAGTGAGGCAGGTTGGAGGCATGCACGCAGCGCGCAAAGCACAGCATGCACAGCATGCAGCCTTGGCTGATGTCAACTGCCCCCGGCAGCAGGCCCCAGGCCCCAGCGTACCTCCGGGCAGCGGCGGCGGCAGGCCCTTCCCAAGCGGCGTTCTGGCTCCCCCAGGCGGCGGCGGCGGCGGCGGAGGGCCCTTGCCGCCCGGCAGCCTTCCAGGCGGTGGTGGCGGCGGCGGCGGGCCCCTGCCGGGGCTCACGCCAGGTGGCAGCGGCGGCGGCGGCGGCGGCGAGGAGCCTGTTCTGCCGGGGCCGGCGCCTGGCAGCGGCGGTGGCGGCGGCGAGGGCGCGCCGCTGCCCGGGCTGCCGCCACCTGGCAGCGGCGGTGGCGGCGGCGGCGGCCTGGGCCCTACCGCCGCTCCCAGCGAGCCTCGCCCCGGCATCGGTGGCGGCGGAGGTGGCGGCGAGGCTCCCGTGGGCCGGCGAGGGCTGGCACCGGCAGGCAGCGGCGGCTGCGGTGGCGGCGGTGGCGGCGCCGCGGGCCCCGCCTTGCACCCTGCCAACGCTGCACTGCTCCCGCCCTGTTCCTCCTGCTGCTGCTGGTCTGCAGCCGCAGCGGGCACTTGGTTGCCTGCCAGGCGCCGCGTGCCTGGGGAAAGCGGCGGCAGCGGCGGCGGCGGCGGCGGCGGCGCAGCCTTGCGCAACACCGGTGGGGAGGCGGGCGAGGGCGGTGGGCGCCCGGGCGGCAGCCCGGCGCCGCCAGCCATGCCCGGCGCTGCCGCAGCAGGCGTCCACTGGCCCGTCTCTAGCGCCTGCGCCGCCTCCTGCACGGCGCCTGCCGCCGCCGTAGAAGCCGGCGCCGGCGCCGGCGCTGGCCGCTGCTGCGTGCCTGGCAGCACCTGCTCTGTAGGGATCTCCTCCAGCTGAGAGGTGTCTATTTCCAGGCGGCCGCTGCCGCCCCTGGCGGCGCTGCCGCTCTGCGCCGCAATGTGCACCAGCGCAATGGCGGCTTTGACGGAGTCGCCGCGCCGCACCTGCATCCCCGCCGCCGGCGCCCGCTCGCCGCCTGCCGCGCCTTCCTCTGCTCCTGCCGCCTCTGCGCCTGCTGCCGGCCGCTGCGGCGTGGCATACCGCGACCCCCCGCCTTCGCAGGCCTCAGCCGCCTCTGCTGCCCCCGCCTCGAACGGCGCGGTGCTGTGCTCAGCGCTGGAGCTGCCGCCCGCCTCGGCCTCCTCCTCCGACGCGCCTCCCTCCAGCCGCAGCGGCAGCCCGAAGATGGGCGGCGGCCGGTGTGCGGCGTGGGGCGAGGAGGCGGCTGAGGAGACGGCTGTGCTGGGGACCTGGCTGGAGGCAAAAGAGCCCTGGCGGGAGTGCAGGCTGCGCGGGATCTGAGACGGCCTCAGGCGGGCGCCCTGCACTGCTCTGACCTGCACGCGTGGAAAGGAGGGGGAGGGGTGCAAGGCATGGAGGCAGGGAGGCCGGCAGGCAGGCTGCGTAGGGCACCAAGCAGGATGAGGGCAGGCAAGAGGGTACCGCTGCGGAAGCTGTCCCTCACCTGTGCTATGACGTCCTGCATTGACGCTCCCTCAGGCACCCTGCACAGCACGCCGGCAGCAAGCAGCCAGCCACACACAGCCAGGCCCGCTCAGCAGCAGCCGAGCAGCAGCATCGGACGGCACCCAGCCAAACGCAGATGCAGGGGTGTGGCGCGCATGACACCGCGCATGCGGCAGAACAGGTGGGTGCCCCCGCTCTTTGCTCTTCTGTTGCAAACAAACAGAAAGAGGAAGGGCAGGGCGGCTGCTCACGCCTTGAAGTCCAGCCAGCCATCCGTCTGCTCAATCAGGTCTGCCCAGCTGCCACGCAGCCGCTCGACGTCGGTGGTGTGGTCCTCGTCCACGCTGCAGGGGGCAGAGAAAGAGGAGGAGCATGCGTGCGGTGGTGGTGATGTGGGGATGGGAGGGTAGCAATTCAGCAGCACCGAACACGGTGGACAACCCAAGCAGGCGGGGCTGGGCTCTGCACACATCACCAGGGCAGGCACAGCTTAGCAGGCGCAAGCAAAACAGGCAGTACATTCATGCACGCCTGGCAGTACAATCAGGCGGTACACGTCAGCGGGGCAGGGCAGGGCGCACGTGGTCCCGGGCGGCAGGTCGCCGCTCAGCATCATGTCCATAAAGAAGCCCTCCCTCTCAGCATACTGCGAGGCCGCAGGGCTGCTCCCCGGCACATCCAGCTTGCGGGCTGCAGCGGGGGGGGGGGTGCGGGCGAGTACTTGAGTAGGCACGCCGCGGGAGCGGGAGGCAGGACGTGGATGGAGGAGGCAACGGGGGTTGGTGAGATGAGAGGCAGAGGCGAGGAGGGGGCAGGCAAGGGAGGTGAGGGGGCCCAGCGGTGAAGCCTGGGAGGCAGGCACGGCGAGCAGTAAGCACCCACCCGTGGCCCTCAGCACTCCTCCGGCGGCGCAGTCAACAAAGGAGGTGTGGAAGGCGTAAGACAGGGCCGGGGGGTCCCACTGCACACCAATCGGGGGGTGGTTGGTCGGGTGGGGGTGGGATCCCAAGCCGTCCTTGGATACAAACAAACCAGCGCCCGCCGACCGAAGCAGCGGCGGCGCCACCGCGGTACCACCGGCGGTACCATGCCTCGCCTCGGAGAAGTGGTCTGTGAACCAGATGGCCACCGTGACGTCGCCCTTGATGGGCAGGTTGACCTCAAAGGCCACGGTGTCGTCCTGCGGCAACCAACAAATGGAAAGAAGAAAGGCGGGAAAAAACAGCTTCAGGAAAAGGGTTCTCTTGATTGGCCTGAAAGGCCACGGGTGTCGTCGCGCAGGGCGACAGTAGCAGTACACTACCAGCGGTAGACGTTTGATCAGGTTAACCGGGGGGCTGACCAGCAGGGCTGGAAGGAGCACGGCCGCAGCTGTGGCAGCGGCAGCGCCTCCTCACCTCCTCCCCCAGCGCAGCCAGGCTGGCGCCCTGGCTCCACAGCTGGCGACCGCGCTGGAACACCACCAGCAGCGTGCGCGCCGTGCGCACTGCGGTGCGCTGCTGCGGCGCGCCTCGGTTGCGCATGGGGGACTCTGCAGCAGCGAGGGAGCGCCGTAGGAGCGGTGAGGGCGGGAGCAAGGGCGAGAGTCGGGAGCTACCGCTGCTCAACTCAGCACGCGTCCATTGCATGCGTGCAGGAGACGCCAAGTACGCAGGCCGGCCTGCTGGGCGCCCCCGCTGGCCACACAAGACCTGGCGCAAAGCCACCGTCGGCGAAGCAGCCCAGCCGGCTGCACACGATGCGGCGCAGCAGCAGCGGCTGGCCGTAGGTGGCGGGCAGCTGCTGCTCGCGATGTAGCAGCGTGCAGAAGTAGTCGCCGTACCGCAGCTGGCCCGGCAGCAGGCGCCTGCGGGCGGGTGGAACGCAGCCAGCGGCGCCAGGCAGCTGGGATGGGAGGACGGGGCACGGCACGCCATCAACGGCAGCTGCCAGCAGCGGGGCCCGCGTGCACAGCCAACAAGAGTAGCCCAGCGCAGCGCAACCGCAGCGCAGCGCGGTGTGATGCTCACTGCGATCTGCTGGCAGCCCCCGGGCGACCGCGGCCACCCCCATTTCCGCCGCCGCCCGCCAGCGAGGACAGGCTGCTGGTGCTGTCGTTGGCGGTCAGCGCCCAGGCTGCGCCGGCGCCGGCCTTGGGCGTGCCGCCGCCGCCGGCGGGGCGCAGCGCGGGCAGCATGTCGAGCGCCAGGTGCACGTTGTCGCAGCCGACAGAGAAGATGAGGTGGCAGGCGGCTACCAAGTGGATGAGCTGGCGCTCGGTACCGGTGCAGGTGCGGGCGTGCAGCACCTGCGGTAGAGGGCAGCGGGCAGCGGGCAGCAGCACACCACACGGCGTCAGGACTGGTGTCAGCAGGAGCAGGCGGGCTGCCAGGATGGGGAGCTGAGCTGGCAGGTAGGCTGCCATCCAACACTGTAGTGCAGCAGTACAGCGGCAGTACTGCCCCCAACCAGCGCACCACGATGTTGTCTGGGGAGAGCGATAGCCAGGAGTGGATTTGGGAGCAGATCATGAACCTGTGTGGGGGCAGGGGCAGGCAGGCAGATGAGCAGGTCATACACGGGCATCAGGCACAGCATCAGACAAACAGCATCAGCTGTCATCTGTACGACAGCATCAGACAGATGACAGCATCAGACGGATCGGTTTCGCTAACGTGAGACCGGCAAGCAGCAGCAGCAGCCGCCAGCCAGCGAGGCCGCCAAGCGGTGCAACCCAAGCAGCCATGGAGGCTCAAGCGCAGCGGCCCGGCCGGGGCCAGGGAGGGAGGCGGCGGGTGCGCTCACAGGATGTGCAGCGGGCACAGCGCCAGCCCCGACGGCTTCTCCCAGATCTCCATGGGCAGCTCAAACACGCTGTTGTCAAACAGGGCGTACGCCTCCACATTGCGCCTGCAGCAGGAGGGACAGGCCCACACAGCACCAGAGTGGAGCTGCCGTTCGGGAAAGGAGGACGGCATGGGGCAGGCAGGTGGGCACGCCGCCAGCGCTGCGTCCCAACTCCCAGCCAGCTGCGATGCGTGCTGCCAGGCGCGCCGGCGTGTGCCTGCGACGGAGGAACCGCGGCCGTCAGACGCAGCGCACCAGGCGGGCGAGAGGTTGAACAGCTGCACGCCGCCTGGGCCGTTGCGCATGGCCCGCAGCTCCTGCGCCGCCTGCTGCAGGTACACCTTGTAGCTGTCTGACAGGAATGTCTGGCGGTACGACTTGTTCCACGACTCCCGGTCCTCCTCTGCGCATGCCAAGCCAACCAGGAGCGTTCAGAACTGCTGCCGGGGAGCTGTTGCGATCCCAGGGCGGCAGGCGGCACAGGAGCTGCCACCGCAGCAGCAGCACGCACCATAGACGCATGCCAGCACCCGGTCGGTCAGGTAGTAAGGCTTGGGCGACTGGGTGGGCCCTGAGATGCCCCAGGCCCGCAGGAAGTAGTCCATGGCAAGGGGTCAGCCAGTAGCTAGCGGCGCCGAGAGCCCATGAGGACGGCGGCGGCGGCGGTCCAGAGCTGCCGCCAGTCTGCGCTCTGGCGCCGGACCGCCTGCACCCTCGGCGGCAGCGCTGTTCCAACGCAGGCCCCTTTGAGTGCGGACCGACTGCTCGCCGTTGAAGACTTCGGGTGGTTAAGCGTCTGCTGCTGAAAGCAGAATCGCAGTCGTCCAAACAATGCTGCCCCTGGCGTGACGGGACAGCGGCGCGCCACCATGCGCCTTCATGCCCCGCCGAGCTGGCGCAGCACAGCATGGCGCCAGCAGGCGCCGCCTCCGCCGAGTCCCGTTGCTCTGCCTCGCATGGCAGCCCCAAACCACTGTTTTTTCAAAGGAAGGTGATTACAGGGGATCGCAAGAACAGGTGAGGTAGTAGTCTACAGTGAATTGAAACGGCTGCTGAAGAAGCGCAGCACGGACACCCGAGGCCTCACAAGGGGCTCGGTGCGGAAGCACAAAGAAAGGCAAGGGAATGCAGCCCGTTCTGCACGGGAGTCTGCGCCCGGAAGAAACCCAAATAAGTGGAGCCAGTGTGCAGTACGGTGTGGCAACTAATCAAGGGGAACTGGCGTTGGTGAACTCAAGAGCGGTGGCGCGGATGCCAAGCAGAGGGGAAGGGCGCGGGGCGCCCGGCCGGCTGGCCACCCGCCCTGCTTGCGGTGGATAGAGTGGGGCGTTCAGCGGCGGGCCTTGCGGCGAGGCCGGACAGCTGGCGCCGTGCGTCGGAAGTTCAGCGCGCCACCATGCCCGGCTCGCAGCAACAGGACCTCACTGCTGGCTGGCTGGCAGCGCCTCGTAGTGCAGGATGGTGACGTTGCGGGTGGCGGCGGGCACGTGGGCCGCCGCATACTCCACGCCCTCCTTGAGGGAGCCTTTGGGGGA
Organism: Chlorella variabilis; assembly: GCF_000147415.1. Classification (NCBI taxonomy): domain Eukaryota; kingdom Viridiplantae; phylum Chlorophyta; class Trebouxiophyceae; order Chlorellales; family Chlorellaceae; genus Chlorella; species Chlorella variabilis. Next base: position 75,337 of record NW_005435068.1, read on the forward strand.
GTCCAGCTCCTCCAGGTGGCCCTCATGCAGCAGGGGCTTGAGGGGGCCCTCGCCGCCGGAGCCGGCGCGGAAGATGAAGCACGCGCGGCCGGTGCACTGAGCGCGGGCGCTGCAAGGGGCAGGCGGCGGGTAGGAGGGGCCGGCGTGCTTAGCCCAAGGGAGAGCACAGCCGCAACAGCGCCAAGCAGCCAGCAGGAGAGGCTGGTCTGGGGCTGGCCTGGGGCGTTTATCAAGCGCGCCGTGGGCCGGCCATTAAAAGCAGTACAACTCCCTCCCCGCCCGCGCACCTGCAGTAGGCAAAGTACTGCACCAGCATGGCGCCCCACACGGCGGCGCAGGCCCCGGACAGCACGCCAAAGGTGATGAGGCCCCAGTTGAGGTTGCCGGCTTCGTCGCGAACCCGCCAGTTCACCTCTGGCTCCAGCCCGGGGACTGCGGCAGGCAGCAGGGGGCGGCCGGGAGGCGCAGGAACGTGAGCCGGCTGAGGAGGACGCGCAGCAGAGGCGGCAGCGGGAGCGAGGGCCAGGCGGGCAGCGAGGAGGCAGGCTGCGGGGCCAAGCTGCGTCGCGCCTCGGCGGCACCGGCGGCCGGATCAGGCACAGGCAGCGAGGACCGTCCGGCTGGTGTGCGGGCCGCGGCTCGGCGCTGCCGCGCACCTGGCATGGCGGTGTTGGCCAGGCTGCGCCACTCCCGCTCGCTGCCGTCGCGCATGATGAGCGGGCGGGGGAAGGCGGGATGCGCCAGCGGGTCAAACGCCGGGCCCTGGCCCGCCTCCGCCGCGTCGGCCTCGCGCCACATCAGCGGGCGGGGGAAGGCGGGGTGCTCGGCGGGGTCCGGCAGCGCATCATCAAAGTCGGGCTCCCGCATCATGCCGGGGCGCGGGAAGGCGGGGTGCGCCTTGAGGAACGCCTCCCGCTCCTCGCGGGTGGCCCAGGGGCCTGGGCCGGCCTCCTGCTCCTCGACCTCGTCCTGGCCCCGCATCATCATCATCATGTGCGGCCCCCGGCTGTCGCCCACCGGCGGGTGCTCCGCCTCGCCGTCCTCCGGCTCCGGCTCGCCAAACAGCTTGGCCCCGGGCAGCGCCAGCTCGTCGCCGTCGCCGGGCACCAGGCCCTGCGCGGCGGCGGCGGCCTGCATGCGCGCCAGCGCCATCTGCCGCGCAAAGGGGCACCCCGTGGCCAGCAGCTGGTCGTGGATGGCGCCCACCAGGTCCATGCGGGCCTTCACCCGGTTGGCCAGCCGCTCCGCGTGCGGCGGCAGCACGTCGTCAGACGGCCCCGCGCGGCGGCCCATCTGCCGGCGCAGCGGCGCGCCGCTCGCGCTGTACCGCTGCACCATGCCCACCAGCTTGCCGTTCTCCAGGATGGCGTAGGTGCCGCTGCTCTCGCCGGGCTGGCTGTCCTCCTGCGTGGAGAGGACAGCGGGGTAGGGTGCGGGGAGTGAGCGGCGGGGCGAGGGGTGGGGGTTAGGCCCGGCTCGGCGGGGCGCCGGTGGGGAGCGGGCCCCACGCCCCTGCGCCACGCCAAACAGGCTGCACGAGGCCTCGGTCGCGCGAGGCAGGGCCCAGAAGGCCCGGCCAGCGCCTTGGGAGTGGGCGAGCTGGAGAGCCCCAGCAGGCCGGCGGGAGGTGCCGCAGGCCTTGCGCCGCGCGAAACCCCCACCTGGACGGTCCGCAGCTCCAGGGAGGCGGAGGCGAGCCCCGCCAGCGCAAGGAGGAGGAGGGCACCACAAGCTGGCCTCATGTTGTTCGCCATTGCGTTCTCCTGGTCTGAAACGCTGGCACGGTTGCTAGACCGTGCGGTCTGCGGCGTTGGCCGGCGTGGGGGAGGCTCAAGATGTGGGCATCGGCCAACTCAGCGTCCCCATGCAGGCCACCTTGAAGTCCCGCCTTCCCTGCCCTCGGCGTTTTCACCGTGCTGCGGGCACACTGCTAAGGGTCTGCAGCGGGCCTACAGGCGTTAGCCTCTCCCATCTGGCAAGATGGGCAAAAAGTCGGGGCCTCTGGCCTTTCTGAACAAGGTAAGGCCCCTCAGCTGAGGACTGGGGCAGCAGCAGGTGTGCCAGAGCCCAGCCGCCCGGGTTGCCACCCGCCGCCCATCACCCGCCGCCACCCATTGCTCGTACGCCGCCGCTTGCCTCCTCTGCGTGCAGAAAACATGGCACCCGGGGCGCATCCAGAACCTGGAGGAGGTGTGGAAGCGGCAGCAGGACGCGGCCAAGGAGGAGCAGAAGCTCAAGGAGTATGCCAAGCAGCTGCAGGAGGAGCGGGCTCGCGAGGAGCTGGCCTCGGTGGCCGAGGCGGCGGGGCACAAGATGTGAGCCTCTTTGCGTTTGTGCTGGGGTTGCTTGAAGGGGAGGGTGCCTGGAAGAAGCAGAGAAGTCTGGTGTAGCGCTGGTGTAGCTCCCTGAGCAGGCGGGCCTGCCAACTCCCGTCCCAACCGAGCTGTGCACCCGCGGCTGCGCCTCCCTGCTCCCCCGCCCCGCAGCAAGGCCGACCGCCTGGACTGGATGTACCAGGGCGGGCTGGTGGCGCGCCAGGAGGCCGACCAGCGCCTGGCGGCGGCAGAGGCGACCGTCGCGGCTAACGCCGCCGCCACGGCGGCCGGCGGCGGCGAAGTCGCCGCCATTGCTGCGCCCACAGGCGCCACCGCGGCTCCGGGGGGCCCCGCCCAGGCCCCCCGCCTGCCTGCTTTCTACTCCGAGGACACCCCCGCCTCGGCCAACGAGATGTGGCAGCGCCTGCACGCCGACCCGCTGTTTGCCATCAAGCAGCAGGAGCTGGCGGCACGGAAGAACATTGTGGCCAACCCGGTGAAGATGCTGGAGATCAAGCAGCAGGTGGGGGGCGGGGTGGCAGCGCAGGGGTGTGCGTGAAGACAGCCAGAATGTGTGTGTGCGTACTGTGTGGGCGAGGGCGAGGGTGGTGGGCGAGTGCTGTTGTGGGAGCGAGTGCTGTTGTGGGAGCGAGTGCTGTTGTGGTGTGTGGGCGTGGGTGCTTGGGAGCCCAGGCGGCCCCGGCAGCGCCAGCACAGCGGCACGGCAAGCAAGGAAGGTTGCGGCAAGCCGGCCCGGTGGCGTGCCCTTGGAGTCGATGCCTGAGGCTATCCCTACCCCTGCCATCCCTGGGCGCCCCTTTCTTGCTGCAGGTCAAGGAGCTGAAGCAGCTGGCGGGTGGAAAGAAGGAGAAGAAGCACAAGAAGGAGAAGAAGCACAAGAAAGAGAAGCGGCACAAGCGCGACCGCTCGCCCTCCTCGGGCAGCGAGCCCGAGGCGGCGCCGGCGGCGGCAGCGCCGCCCAAGCGGCAGCGGTGGGTGGCTCGAGCTTGCAGCGGCTGCTGCTGCTCCGCTTGCACCTTCCTGGCAGCGCTGCTCCTTGTGATGCTGCTGGCTGTGGTGCTGGCGAAGGGCAGGGACATGCCTGATTCCGCTCGCTGTGCGCCTCGCTCACCCTGCCCGCTGCCCGGCTGCCTGCCTTCAGGTCTGCCTCGCCGCCGCGGCAGCCAGCACCAGCGGGCAGGGCAGAGCCGGCTGTCCCTCGGGAGCAGCAGCGCGAGGCGCCGCGGGACTACCGTGGGAGGGAGGGTGGGGAGCCAGGCAGGCGGTACGGCGATGAGGGCAGGCGGTACGGCGGGGACGACAGGGAGCGACGGGATCATGGCGGCAGGCGGCCGGGCAGCCGCAGCAGGAGCCAGGAGCGTGGCGGCGGCGGCAGGGGAGGTGGCTACGGCGGCGACCGCTATGGCCGGCCAGACAGGCAAGACCGGGAGCGGGAGCGGGGGCGGGAGCATCTCGACGGCGGCAGGCACCGCGGCAGCAGGCACCGCTCGCGCAGCCGCGACCGCAGCCGTGACCGCGGCCGTCGGCACGGCGAGGGCGGGCGCGAGGAGCCGCGGCACGAGCAGCAGCAGGCGGACGCCGCGGCGCCGGCCGTGCAAGTGCACATGGATGGCGCCTCTGCCCAGGGCAAGTCCGCCAAGTATGGCATAGACTGGTCCAGCCGCGTGCCGGAGGAGGCGCGGCAGGCGGACCGCAGGTGAGGCCGGGCAGCTGCGCCCTCCTGTCCAGCTGCCCCGCAAGCCGCCCGGCGGGCCCAGCGTGCACGCGTCTCTGCCTCTGCTGTGCGCGCTGGCCCCGCGCTTCGCCTTGCTCCTTTGTCCCCTCTGCTGCCTCATGCACGTTCGGCAGTGCAGGACCCCCATGCTCTCACTCCCCCGTCCTCCCTGCCCTCCTGCTTGCTTGCAGCGACTTTGCGGAGCAGACGCGGCGGCGGCTGGAGGAGGCAGCCAGGAGGAAGGAGGCGGAGGAGCGGGAGGCGGCGGCGCAGCGGTACCAGCGCAAGGAGTACCGCACCGGCAAGCTCACAGGTGTGCGGAAGCTGCCAGGACGCTTGCCTCGGAGCTGGAGCTGCCAGCATGAGGGCGAGCCTGCACTGGTTGATCGTTGGTTCAAGTTGGTCAGCTGGCTGGGGCCTACAGCTCGCCTCCGAACACTCCTGCCCGCCGCACAGCCGGCCAGCTCACCCCTTTTGCTGCCTGCACCCTGCCTGCGTGCCGTGCCCTCCTGGCTGCAGAGGAGGAGAAGCAGCGGCGCCTGGCGGAGATGATGGGTAATGCGGAGGAGCACGAGGCGGAGCGCGCGCAGCGGCTCAAGCGCCAGGCAGACAAGGAGGCGGCAGAGGGTGAGCGAGCCCCCGCTCCCCGGCGCCCGGCCTCCCGCGCTTGCGCTGCCCGCCGCGCCTGCCTGCCGTGTTGCGCTGCCCGGCAGGCAGACCCTCCTCCTGGCTGCCGCTCGCCTGCACCGGCCCGCTGACCTGCCGCTGCCTCGCCCCCCGGCCTGCAGAAGCGGAGCACGGCGCCAAGCACCACACAGACACCGCCGCCTTCCTGCAGGCGGCCACCAAGGATGTGTACGGCACCACCAAGGGCGGGTCCCTGGAGGACACGGTGGGACGCCGTGCATATTTCAACGAGCGGCGGGAGGGCGGCGCGGCCTTCCGCAAGACCGGCTGAGGCGGCGGGGGCCGCCAGCTGACTGCTGGCAGTCGCGGCGCACGACTGTGCGACGGCCGCAGGAGCCGTGGAGGCCAAGCATGCCCTCCCTTTGTTGTAGATTCTGCAAAGTGTGCTTGTAATGCTCTTCGGACTAGTGCTTCAGGGCATCAGGGCTGGGTGAGGTCTGGGGCAGGGTGTGAAGGCACTGCGGAGGCGGCGGCGGGGCGGCATGCGCAGCATGAACATATGCGGCCAGCCCAGCACACACGTTCAGAAACTTGTCCGGCTCTTCGCTGCGCGCTGCCCTAGTTACCCCACTCTTCCAGACTCCACGCCATCAGACCCTGCCTCCTTCAATCACCTCGCCCACTTCGCTGCATCACCCCGGCGGACGCTTGCAGCAGGTGAGCAGGGCAGTGCGCCGCTGCAAGCTGACCCCCGCCCGCCGCTGCAGCGCGGGGGGCAGACACCGCCACGGCTGCCGCCGCCGCCCCGTCCTGCGCTTGCCCTTTTCACACGCCCGCGCCCGAGTCGCCGCCTGCCCTTCTTCCTGCAGCCAGCAGCAGCAGGGCGGGGATGATCGCGCCAAAGAGGCAGAACCTGGCGGGCAACCCCTCCCAGATCCTGCCCTCGGAGCTCATTGACCGCTGCGTGGGCAGCAAGGTGTGGGTGGTGATGCGCGGCGACAAGGAGATTGAGGGCACCCTCAGGCGAGTCGCTGCGTGGGCACGCTGCGCGGCCTGCGGGGCGCGAGCAGCGTGGGGTGTGGCAGTGCAGGCGCGCTGGCAGCCGGGCGCATGAGCAGCCCGCCCGCCGCGCGGCGCCCGCCGTGCCTCCTCCCACCATCCCAGCCTGCTGCTGCCGCCCGCTGCCGCAGAGGGTTTGACGTGTTTGTGAACATGGTACTGGAGGATGTCACAGAGTACGAGATTACGCCAGAGGGCAAGAAGGTGACGGTGCCGTTGCTTTTATTTTACTTTCTTAGATTCTTGCCGACAGCCCCCATGCACCGCACATGCATGCACAGCACAACAGCTCTCTCACGCAGCACAACAGCTGCTGGCCCTGCAGGTCACCCACCTGGACCAGATTCTGCTCAACGGAAACAACATCGCGGTGCTGGTGCCCGGCGGCAAGCCAGAGGACCAGTAGCGGGTGGGCGGGCGGCATGTTTGTAGGCAGGCGCAGGCGGCGGCGCGGTTCCGAGAGTCTCGGCTCGAGCCGCCAGCAGCCCGCATGCACTCGCCGACCTCCCGCTGCGGCTGCCGTTGCTTCCCTGACGCATGCATTGTTTATTCTGTGCTTCCCTGCTGACTCTGCTGCTGTAAGGTATCGTCCGTTGACATTGAGCGGGGGTTGCAGGGGCAGGGCAAGGCTGCGCACTGGTTCCAAACACCCATGCCTCAGGGCGGCGGCGCCAGCGGCGCCGCCAAGGTGGATCTGCTGGCCTCTAGCGGGCTGGCCCTCTGATGACACGACTTTGGGCCGTCGTTTGAGCATCGATAGGCTCGCTTCCCGGCTCTGAACCCACCTGATCACTCGGGCTGTTGTCGTTTTGCCCTCCCGGCAGCTCTGGGCCTCACGATGATCTGACAGCGACGCGATATCAGGCATCATGCAGGTGGCAGGCCACCCAGTCGCTCGCACACTGGAGGCGGGAGTCACGCTCTTCTCAGCGGCGGAGATACGAGTGGTGCGTGCAGCCAGGCCAGGGCGCAGTGGCCCACTAATTCCATCGGCTGGCGCCAGCCGGGCCGGCGCTGGGACGCCAACTCCCAGCCCCGCCGCCGCCCACCGCCCGCCGGCCTACTGCCGCCCGCCGCCGCAGGTGCTGCTGCCGGTGGGCGAGGCGCCTGAGGCCGTGTTCCAGCGCTACGCCTCCCTGATTGTGCGGCACCGCCAGGTGGAGCTCAACAACGTGCGAAGCTTCTACAAGGAGGCGCAGAAGAGTCCCTTCAAGTTCTTCCCATGGAAGCAGGGCAACATGCACTTCCGCTTCCTGCCGGTGCGCTGCCGGCGGCGCGTGGGGTGCCAGCGTTGGATCTGCCGCTCCCCTGGAGCAGACAGCGCAGACCTGGGACCCCAGCATGGCAGGGGTGACCGCGGGGCGCAGGGCCAGGGGACAGGCAGCCGCGGCGGTTGGCAGAAGGACTTAATGGTGGGGGAGAGATTTACGAGCGGCACGCCAACGCCTGCCTGCCCTCCCCTCTCCCACCCCCCGACCCCTCCCTCCTGCGCCTGCCATCCACGAGCAGGAGGAGCTGGCTCTTGAGGCCTCGCCGCTGGCGCCGCTGCACAGCCACCGGCGGGTGCTGGGCGTGATTGGCATCATGCACTGCCCAGAGGTGCAGGACGTCGCCAAGGCGTACCTCCAGTTTGAGCAGCGCTGCAAGTGAGGCCAGCTGGGGGAGCAAGCTGGGGGGGGTGCTGTGCAGGGAGCAGCTTCTCGGGAGCGCTGCCGGGGAGCAGTTTGGGCGCAGCCATGTCAAGGGACGGTTAGGCAGCAGGGCATTAAGAACCTCGCACTCTCTGCCGGCTACTTCCCCAGCGCCAGCATCTCGACAGGCGCATGCCGACCCATCCTGCACACGTCATCTGTACCGCCCACCCTGTGCCCCTCTCCACCCCTGCTTCCCTGCAGGGCCTTCCCCGACGCCTTCACGCTGCGCTGCTTTGCGTTTGAGCCCAGCGACGAGCAGATCCAGGAGGACCGCAAGGGGCAGCGAAACTTCATCATGTTCCCACCGGGTGGGTGCAGGCAGTACAGTGGCTGTGGGATGGCAGTACAGCGGCAGCGGCAGCACGCTTGGCGGCAACTTTTAGTTTTGCCGGCAGGCCACGCAGCACGCCCATGCCACGCCCCACCATGCAAGCGCATGCCTCTCCCCTCCCTTGCTCACTTCTGTTGCCCCTCTCCCACCACCTGATAAGCCTGGTGCTCAATGCCATCTCAACGCCATGTCCGCGCTTTCCACCTGCTTTCCATCTCTGCAGGTGACTATGAGCAGCTGGACAACCATGCTGAGGTGGTGATGCACGACTTTGCGGCCTGCCTGCTGGCGGAGCTGGAGCGGTGGATGCTCAACGCCTCCCCCGCCATGGTGGACCTGTCGGGGCAGCTGGTGGATGCGCCGGAGTTTGCGGGGGCCACGGGCGCACTGGAGGCGGTACAGACGAGGCTGTACAGCGACGAGGTGGGGCGGTACGACAGCGCAAGATGCGGTGCAGCGGCGGCGCCATTGAGTGTGGGGCGGCACGGTGGCAGGCAGCAGCTGGCTGTGCCTCACGGGCTAGCTCGTCGCTCGCCGGCCGTGTCGAGCCCTGCGGCGCTGCCTGTACTGCCACTTTTGGTACCGCAGGAGCTGAAGACCAAGAAGCGGTACGGCCGGCTGCAGAAGGCCATGGGCGACTACTGCCTGCTGGCGGGCAGCCCCCTGGATGCTCAGGACCACTACAGCACAGGCGGGTGGAGGCAGGGGCAGGGTCTGGCAGATTCAGGAGCAGCCGTGGTGGACAGCATGTGTGCGTGGGCGCACACCGCTGCCGCTTTCAGTCGCCCTGCTGATGGACATCGCTTCTGCCGACGCTGCCGCTGCCTGCGCCGTGTCTTGCTCTGCAGCCGTGGAGCTGGGGCGTACCGCCCAGGACTGGATCTACCTGGGGGCGGCACTGGAGGGGTATGCAGCGGCCAAGGTGCTGCACGAAGCCATCACCCACGGCGCCTTTGCCATCAACCAGAGCAGGTGGCTGTGATGCAGTGCTTGGCGTGTCCGCATGTCCGCGTACATGCGGTGGTGGCGGCGTGGTTGTCCCGCCGTGCACACACTCACACACACACACACTGCCTCCGCTGATACCGCCGGTCGATTCCGTCACCCCACCATCACACACGCCCAGACACTCCACACACACGCAAACACATACGCTCCGTCCCTCTCCCCTGCAGCGTGTTTAATGACGAGGAGCAGTGGCGCACGCCCCGCAAGGAGACGCCCGTGGAGGGCGACGGCGAGAACGGCGGCAGCGTGTCTGGTGAGCGCACGCGCCTGCCTGCCTGCATGCATGCATGCGTGCTGGGTTGTGAGGCCCTGGCTTTGGTCACCGCACTTCACCCCACCCCACATCACACACGCACACACACACGCAAGCCCCGGCACCCTACCCACCCACCCGCCTGCCTCTCCACCCCGCAGAGGCCTCCCGCGGCAGCAGCGCGTTTGGCGGCGCGCAGTTCTGGGCGGCGCTGCGTGGGGTGGAGCGGCTGGAGGGCGAGGTGCGCAGCCTGTTTGCCGAGGCCAAGGCGTCCATACGGCGGCGGGGCGGCCAGCCGCTGCTGGTGGAAAGCGACCTCAAGCTGGCGCGCTTCGTGGCGGGCCTCCACGTGAGTGGCGCCTGGGGCTGCGGGATGTGGGGGGTGCTTTGTGGCGTGGCACGCACGCAGCCACTGTAAGCGCGTGTGGAACGCAGTCACGGGCATTGGTCTGGCAGTCACAGCCTGGACCACCAGCCTACGTGCCTTCCAATCGGCCTGCCTTCCAATGCATGCAACCTCCCTGCCTGCCCACCTGCCTGCCGCTGCCCCCTGCTTGCAGGGCGTGCTGGCTCGCCGCGAGGCATCCGAGGTGGTGTCCCAGCTGCTGCTGGCGGCTGAGGGGCTGGCCCTGCCTGAGGATCGGCTGCTGACGTTTGTGGAGGGGGCGCAGGTGCGTGCCGGCCCCTGGTGGGCATGGCGGCTGCAGCCGGCGCAGCGACGGCTCTCGGTGCCGCAGGGCGTGCCTGCAGGGGGTCGTGTGACGCCGGCAAGTGCCTGCCTCGCCTGGTGTGCCACCCTCATGTGCCTGCCGGCCTGGTGGCCCACCCACCCCCCTGGCGTCCGTAGGTGCTGGGGCTGGTGGGCAGCGCCCGCAAACGCGTGCTGCTGCTGTGGCAGGCGGTGGAGCTCAGCAAGTTCCTGGGCTTCCCCACCACCCGCACCCTGGACGTGGCGCGGTGGGTTGGGGCTGCGGGGACGCGTGGTGGAAGGCACAGGCACTCGGAAGGAAGGGGTTGCTCCGGTGCCACAATGCACCTGCGGCAAGGGCCTGCGTGGCCCGACTCTCCTGCTGTGTCCTCTCGGTGTCTCATCATGCTCCATTATCTTGCCTCCCCTGGCCCCCACCCCACCCCACCCCCAACCTCTCCCCCGCTTGCCCGTACCTTGTGCAGCAAGGCGCTGGAGCCTCCTGACGACCCTCAGGATGCGGAGGGCGAGGAGGCGCTGTGGGGCCGGAGCCGGGCGCTGTCGCAGAGCGCCGTCCCGCGCTCCTGGCCGCAAGTGCTGGCAGGCTGCCTGGAGGCTGTGCTCGGCCTGGCCATCTATGCCAAGCAGCATGCAGACGTGTGGGACGCGGCGGCGGCGCTGCTGCGGGAGCACTCAAGCGAGCTGTCGGCGCACCGGCAGCAGTCGCTGCTGGAAAACCTGCTGGCGGCGGCCAGCCAGCTGGCGGCGGCGGACAAGTGAGCCGTGCCTTGGGAGCCCGCTGGGATGGTTCCATCATCGGGTCCTTGGCTGGGAGGCGGCAGGGCGCAGCCTGGGGTCTCAACGGTCGCATGCCCCGCTGGGCTGTGTGGCTGGACGCGGGGATAAACGCAGAGGGGCGGAGGCGCATCACCGCTCCGGCACGTGGCCTCCTACCTCCCATTCCCACCTCTTCACCCTTCCACCTGCCCACCCTGACCTGCTTGCAGGGCGCGCCCCGGCCCCGGCCCGCCCCCGCTGCTGTACTTCCAGGCGCCGCGGCCGCCGCCGCTGGCGCAGCGCCCCGTGAGGTTCAGTGTCGGCCTGCGCCCGGCGCCCGGCAGCCTCACCGGCAGGCAGGGCAGCGGGCCCTTCCTGTACGACCCTTTCAGCGCCAAGAGGGAGCAGGCAAGCCAGGCCACGAAGCCTGGGGGTGCCCCTGCTGATGCACGTGTGGCTGAGCGGGCAGTTGGGCCCGCGCCCGGGCCGCCGCCGCTGCGCTGCAGGGGCTCCTGCCGAGGCTCCTGCCTCTTCTGCTCCTGCCCGCCTGCCCGCCTTGCCTGCCCTCCCCACACCCACCTTCTTTGGCACCTAAACCCCTGCCTGCCTGCCTGCCTGCCTGCCTGCCTGCCTGCCTCGCAGGCGGCCGCGGCCAAGAGCCTGGCTGTGTCGGCGGGCCCTGTGGAGTGGGTGTGTGGCGAGGTGGCCAGCGTGGAGGTGGAGGTGGCCAACCCCACGGCCGTGGGCATGCGGGTGAGAGGGCTGACCTCCTCAGGCTGGCAAGAAAAGGCGCAGCCTTTTCCTGGCGCGGTGCCATGTTCCGTCGGACCGTGTCGCGCTGGCGCTACCGCCCTGAATGCTGCCCGTCCATTGAGTATGCTGTCTTACGTTCATCCTATGCCTCTTCCCTTTCTTTCCTTTCCAATCCAAACCCCATGTCTAATACAGATCGACAAGCTGGTGCTGGAGGCCAGCTACCTCGGTGACGCCTCCATGGCACCCCGAGAATACATGACCATCACCTCCACCACGCAGGTGCGCAGCGCAGCGGGGGGGGCCTTCGAGCGGCAGCCGCCGGGCGGGGCGCAGGCGTCGCACAGCCGTTTGCGGCATGGGCTCCCCCCCCCCCTCCCCAGCTTGCTCTGCCCTGCCTCTCCCTGCACCCATCCCCCACTCCCGACCATCACCCCATGCAGCTTGCCTTGCCCTTGCCAACCACCACCACTGCCGTTGCTTGTTGTGGTTACAGTCTGCATACATACTGTATCTGCAAAGGAACGTGCGACACAGACCCCACCGGGGATCAGAGATCTACCAACCCCTTCCCGCGCACCCCTCCCTGCCCTGCCAGGCCGCCTGGAAGCCCAAGCCCGTCTCCCTGAACATCCCTGCCTCCACCAAGCCCGTGCGCATCATCCTGGAGGGCACTCCCCTGCTCAAGGGCATGCTGGTGCTGACGGGGTGCAGGTGGGATGGCATCTGGGCTTGGCTGGCTGGCCGCCTGGGCCCCAGCTGCTGCCTGCGCGCGTGCTGCCTGCGTGGACCGCTGCTGTGGCTGCCTGCACGCACTGCTTGCGCCGTCCCTGGCACCTGCTGCGCTGCCTCCTCTCGCCACCGCAACAGAAAACTTCAACCCCCAACCCCACACGGTCGCCAACCTGCAGGCTGACAGCCTTTGGCGGCGTGTCTTGGTTCCAGCCCTGGAGCCGGCCGCCCCCCAGCGTGGGGCAGCAGATGGCATACAGCCGGCGGGAGGCCGGCGGCGGCGGCGGCGGCGGCATGGAGCCTGCACCCTCTGGCTTCAGCGCCGTCAGCGGGGTCAGCGGCGTGGCCAACGGCGGCGGCGGCACCGCCGATGGTCCTGCCGCGGCGCCAGAGGCGCGGGTGGTTGTGGTGGATCCGCTGCCGCTGGTGCAGCTCAGCCTGCAGGCGGCGGAGGGGGTGCCGGACAGCCCGCAGGCCGGCGCGGCAGAGGGGCTGGGCATGCTGCCGCCGGGCGGCGAGGCCGCGGGCAGGCCGCACGCGCTGCGGCTGCTGCAGGGGCAGGCGTATGCCGCGCGGCTGACGGTCACCAACAACAGTCGTGCGCCCGTGGGCTGGGCCAGTGTCAGCGTGCGGTGAGTGGGATGGCTGCTAGGGCTGGAGGACTGGAAGGTCATGTATTTGCAGATTTGGGGGCGAAGCAAGGGCCTGCACACTCTGATGTCTGTGACGCAACACCCCATGGCCTCCTGCAGCTGCGCCCCTTGGTGCCCCGCTCCTCAGCTGCTTGCCCTGCCCTGCCTCCTCCTGGCTCTCGTCCGCCCCGCTGCTGCCGCCGCTGCAGGCAGAAGGAGCCCGCCAGCCGCCTGTCCATCTCGGTTGATGCCGCGGCGCTGCAGGCGCAGATGCCGCTGGCGGCGGGCCAGTCGTGCAGCGTGCCGCTCACCTTTGCCACCGGCGTGCGTGCCACGCATGCTGCCGAGGAGGTGCTGGCAGCCGAGGTGTGCCTGGAGTATGTAAGCCCCGAGGCAGCAGGCCCGCTGCTGCAAAACGGAGACGGCGGCAGCGGCGGCGCCGGCGAGCTTGGCGGCGGCGGCGGCGGCCAGTCGGCGCTGGGGCGGCACGCCGTGCTGCCTGTGGACCTGCACGTGCAGCCGTCGGTGCAGGTGGTGGCGGTGCAGTTCCGAGACGTCTACCTGCCGGCGACGAAGCGCGGCGCCGGGGCTGGTGCATGCAGCGGCGGCGACGGCGGCGGCGGCAACGGCAGCGGGGACGGCAACAGCGGCGGCGACATAGGCAACAGCAGCGGCGATGGCGGCACCGCCTTTGAGCGGCGATGCGTGATGGAGGTGGTTGTGTCCAACCGCGGCCGCTGGCCGCTGCAGGTGCGCAGGCGGCAGTGGGTGGGAGGCGTTGCGCCTCGGGCCGGCTTTCACCCACCAGCTGCTCGCGGCGTCAGACGCTTATTGCTCATGAAAATCGTGTGATGGGTTGCCTGCCTGCCTGCCTGCCTGTCTGCCTGCCCGCGGCTGCCGCGCAGGTCTGGCTGGGCCCCGGCACTCCTGACGGTGAGCAGCTGCTGGCTGCTGCCGCGCTGGATGCGCTGCTGCCGCCGGTGGTGCCCCCTGCGGCAGAGGGGCTGCCCACCAGCGGCTTGCTGCGGCCGGGCCGGCGCTGCACCGTGTCTTACATTCTAGACCCCTTAACCAGCGGCAGCGGCGGCGACGCAGACGCAGACGGCGGCGGCAGCGGCAGGCTGGGCAGGGGCGGCGGCGGCGGGGGCCTGCCCTCGCGCCCGCCCTTGAGCTTTGAGGAGCAGCAGCGGCAGGCGTGCGCGGAGCGGCTGTGCCGGGCGCTATCGTTGTTCTATCGGGTGGACGCTGACGAGGCGGGCTTGCCAGGTGTGTACCGCTGTACTGCTTGGTGTGTACTGCCTGTTGTGACCCTCTGCTGGTGTGGTAGGCAGACGATCTCACCACCTTCCCCTGGCCTGCCAGCTGGTGTGCCTGCCTGCCGATCCAGCGACTGCTTTCCCCAACCTGCCCACCCCTCTGCATGATCCTCATCCTCTCGTTTCCCCTGCCTGCCCGCCTGTGCAGAGTCTGGCGTGGGCATCGCGCCGCTGGTGCACGGCGAGGTGTACAACGGGCTGACGTACCGCAACCTGGCCCTGCTGGAGCCCTGCGCCCTCACCGTGCGGCTCACTGCGGAGCCTCACCAGCAGCAGCAGCAGCAGCAGCAGGAGGCGCAGGAGGAGGAGGAGCAGGAGGAGGAGGAGGAAGCAGAGAGCAGCGGCAAGCCGGCGCAGCAGCCCGTGCAGCTGGTGTCGCCCCCAGAGGCATCGGGGCACGCCGAGCAGCAGCAGCACGCGCAGCAGCAGCCGCACGGGCAGCAGCAGCAGGCGCAGTCGCCCTACGCCCGCTTCCCGGCGCTGGCGGCCGCGCTGGGCCAGCTGCTGAGCGTCACTGTGTGGGTGACCAACCATGGGATCGCCAGCGGCAGTGGCGGCGGCAGCGCAGGCGGCAGCAGCGGCGGCGACGGCGGTGCAGGGGCCGGTGGGGATGCTTCAGGCGGCGGCAGCGGTACTGCGGCAGGGCCTCTGGAGCTGCAGCTGGATGCGGCGCTGGCCTGCCTGCCGGTACGGGGCAGCGAGCAGGAGGAGGCTGCGGCAGGAGGAGCCGGGGTGGCGCCCGCCACGCATGGCGACCTGACCGCTGTGTGGAGCGGCCAGCTGTGGAGCAGCCTGCGCCTGACGGTGCCCGCCGGCCAGACCGTCAGCCGGCGGCTGGGGCTGTGCCTGCTGGCCCCGGGGCTCTACCAGCTCAGCCTGCAGCATTGGCGGTGCCGGCCCGCGGGGGAACGCGCGGCGGCGGCGGCCCAGCAGCAGCAGCAGCAGCAGCAGCAGCACAAGAAGAAGGCGGCGCCTGCGCCGCCGCCGGGCCCGCTGCTCAACACGATGGTGGCTGTGCACCCCTGCTTCGTGCTGGCGCAGTGACTATGCACGGCCTGCATGCCGCGCTCGGCGCTGCTGCTCTCGTGTAACTCGCTGCCGCCGGCGCCTGGGCTCGCTGGGGCCGGGGGGGTACCTACTTTACATGGCGAATCGGGAGGAATCAGGGGCTTTTCACAGGCGAATCAGGGGTTGGTCCAGGGGCGTTTGACAGATCGGGAAGGGAATCCAAGTGGGGTCTGGTGATAGTTTGGATGGGGGGAATACATTCGAGCTAGGCTACAGTCATGCTAGGCTACAGGAGTCCAGTGGGGTGAGGTGTCCGGTGCCCAGAGGGAGTGAAGCAACAGGGGGAGTAGCGGCGCATATTGGCGGCTGCACACAAGAAAGCAACAGGGAGGCGGGTGGCGGCGCACAATGGCGGCACGCCCATATAGCTCATACATCAGCAGCTTAGGTTTCTGGTTGTGCGTTCAAAAGGTTCAGAGAGGAAGGGTGCCAGGGATGAAGAAGGTTTGGAGAGAACAGGTGCAGGATAAAGAAGGCATGAGAGTGACCACAATGTGGGGAGAGGATAGGGAAGGAAAGAAGAAACCTGCGCGGCGGCGTGTCGGCGCCATGCGGCAGCATGTTGGCAGCCATAAGGCCAGCGTCTGGGGCAGCGCCAGCCACCCCAGCTGGCATCGGCAACGCTGCCATGAATGAGATCGGGGTCGGGCCAGCAGGGCGCCCGCGCTACTCGTCCTCAGTCTCCGTCTCAGTGACGGTCGCATCGCTGTCCTCGCCGCTGCCGTCGCTGGCCGCGGCAATGGCCAGGCGCCTGCCCTTGCCCTTGCCCTTGCCGCCGTCGCCGCCGCCGCCGCGGGAGGGGCGGCCCAGCGCCTTGAGGCTGGCTGCCACCTCGGTAATGTCCTGGGAGGAAAGCGCGGCAGCGTCGTACAGCTCAATCGGGAAGTTGGTCTGGGCCTGGGTGCCCTGCAGGGCGGGCACGGGTGCAAGGCAGCAGGAGCAGGAGCGGGCAGGTTGGGTGTGTCGCAGGCCGGGCGTGGCTGCGGCAGCCTTTGCATGCGTCCCGCACATGAGCCTGAGTGTGTGTTTGCTGCCGCCGCCTCCTGGCCTGCCTGCCGGCTCCAGCCGACATGTCCCCAGTCCCCGGCCCCGCCAGCCACCCCCAGCCCCACCCCCAGCCCACCCTCACAAAAAGGTATGAGAAAGGTAGTCCGGCTGCTGTTTCTTGTGGAGCAGAATCGGGCCAACAAGCCACCCCCAGCCTCGCGCTCACCAGCAGGCAGATGGCGCCCTGGTCGTACGCCCGCGCCGCCGCCTCCTCGCTGGCGTGCATGCCCAGGTAGTGGCGCTTGCGCTTGAAGGTCACCTGCGCCTGCCAGCGCCGGTTGTTGCCGCAAAGGCACACGCCCTGGTACCTGCGGTGCATGGACCAGGGCGGGAAGGGTGGCGCTGGGGGGTGCGCATGGTGGAGGAGGCAGGGCCGACACTGGTGCAGCTGAGGCAGGTCTGAGGCCAGGCAGAGCAGAGCACCCAAGCCCACCGTGAAGACTTGGCCACCGGGTGTAGCGCCGCAGCAGCAGCAGCCGCGCCCGCGCCCGCACCTGCCGCGGCGTGCGCCGGCTGCACCAGCTGCAGGCCGGCAGGCAGGCCAGCCGCAGCTGCGGCAGGGCCGCCATGCGGCAGCTGGGTGTTTGTGATGAGCTCGGAGCCAGAGGCAGCGCCAGCGCCAGCGGCAGCAGGCTGCTGCTCGCCCTCCCCCTCCTCCTCCTCCTCGTCTCCAGAGCTGTCGACGGCGCGGCGCCGCTGCTGCCTGCGCGGTGCCGCAGCGGCGGCGGCGGCGCCGGCGGCAGGGCTGGTGGGCTGCCCATCCTCCTTCAGCTGCTGCCTGGAGGCCTCTGCGGCGGGAGGAGGCAGCGGCAAGCGGTTGGCCGTGTGAGTGAGTGCAAATGGCCTCAAAAGGCAGCGCCCCTGGCTGGTTAGCAGGCTGACGAGAGTGTGGGGATGTCACTCCGGCAGGGCAGGCACTCTTGCGTGCTGCCTGCCCCAGGGACGCTGGGCCCCACCCTGACCCTGCCTCTCACCCCTGATCTGCTGGAGCACCTCCTCCAGAGAGCCGAGGGGAGCCAGCTGCGGCGCCTCCCCCGGCCGGTTGAGCGGCAGCAGCTGGCTCATCTGCCGGCGCGGCTGCTCCTGCTCCTCCTCCACCTCCTCCTCCTCCCCCTCATCGTCGCCGTCGCTGCCGTCGCCGCCGCGACGCCGCTTGCCGCCCTTCCTGCCGCTGTGCGGGCGGCGGCGGCGCCGCCGCGGCTGCCCGCTGCGTGCCGCCTTCTGCCGCACTATCTGCTTGTTACGCCAGGAGGCAACCAGGTCGTAAGCGCGCGCCGCCGCCTCCTCCTGCCGGTAGAATCCCAGCCTGCAGGAAGCAAGGGGGGTGCGGGGACAGGCAGGGCCTTCAGTCTCTTGAGCATTTGGAGCCAACACTGCTTGCTGGATGGGCGCAAGCGGGACATGGGAGCAGCGGGTGTGCAAAGGCATGGGCTGAGCAGGCAGGGCATGCAGGCAGAGGCATGCAGGACAGGCAGGCAAGGCATGCAGGACAGGCAGGCAGGAAGGCAGAGGCAGGAGGGGCAGGGGGGCGGGTGCCACCCACCTCTCCCGCTTGCCATTGATGGATATGGCGGCTTCCCACAGGCTGCGCCTCTTGCACCATGACACTCCCCTGCAGCCAGTCAGGCGGGCAGGCAGGCAGGCAGGCAGGCAGGTGGGTGGAGGAGGAGGAGCATGGCGCAGGTAGGCAGGCGGCCGCACAAGGCAGGCAGGCAGGCAGCCAGGTGGGTGGGTGGGTGGGTGGAGGAGGAGGCATCGTGCAAGCCAAACAAGGGCACTTGGGCGAAGACAGGGAGGCAGGAGAGGCAGGGGCTGCAGCAGGAGAGGCAGGAAGAGGGCAGCGCCAGGGCGGCGCCAGGTGCCAGGCGTCGGCAGCAGGCCTCTTGCCTGTAGGCAGATGTTTTCATGAGGTGGGGAGGCGTGTGCAGCAGGTAGCCGCCGCCTGGCAGCGCCACAGCCACCTGCGCTGCCGCCGGGGCCGCGCCGCCGCCGCCCAGGGCAAGCAGCGGCACCAGCCCGCCCGCGGCAGCTGCTGCTGCGGCAAGCGCGGGGGCTGCGGCAGAGGAGGGATCGCCGGCGGCGGCGGCGCCACCGGCCTGGCCCTGCAGCTGCTGCGGCGGCGTCTGCGGCAGCAGGCCGGGCGGCCGGAAGAGGCCGCCTGGCAGGAACAGGGGCAGCAGGCCGCCGTTGGCTGCCACACCAGACGGCAAGCCGGCGAACACGTATTCGCCGCCAGCCAGCCCTGCTGCCAACGCCGCGGCGGTGACGGCGGGAGATGCGGCCGGCACCGCGGCTGCCTGCTGCTCGTCAGCGCCGTCGGCGCCGGTCTGGCGGCGGCTGGTCCGGCGGCGGCGCTGCGGAGCGGCCTGCGCATCCTGCCCGCCCTCGCCCTCGCCCTGCCCTGCCTCGGCCTCGGCCTCGGCGCTGCGCTTACACCCGCAGCTGCGCGCGGCGGCGGCGGCGCGGGGCGGGGCCACGGCCTGCCGCCGCGCCTGGCTGGGGGGGCCGCCGCGCTTGCTCTGCGGCGGGCTGGGGCTGTCGCCTGCTCCGTCCACCTGCTGGCAGGCAGGCAGGCAGGCAGGCAGGCAGGCAGGCAAGGAAGGCAAGGCAGTGGGACACACAGGGGCGTACACCAGAGGTGCAGCCAGGGCAGGTCTGGCGGCAGCATCGCTCTGGGCCAGTCTGCTGTGCTGTAGCAAAGCGTATAGGCAGAGGGAAAAAAAGCGGTGCGGAGAGGCCAGGCGCAGCAGCAGCACCTGGCGCAGCTGCAGAGATGCCAGCCCGCCCTGCGCCTGAGCCAGCCCCAAAGCGGCAGCCGCCGCTGCGGCGTGCCGCGCCGCCGCCGCTGCGGCCGGCGTGGGGGCGGGAGCCTGGGCCTGAGCCGGCGCATCGGCGCCTCTGTTGCGGCGTGTGAACCGGCGCTGCGGGCCCTCGGCCGCTGCAGAGGGGGCTTCTGCCGCCGCCGCTGCTGCTGGCGTAGCTGCCGCTGCCGCCGACCTGGCAGCGGCCTGGCGCCACAGCTGCTCAAAAGTGGCGAGGACGCCGGCCGCGGGGCCCGCGCCGTGCGCGCCGCCGGCAGCCGCCGGGCCGGCGAGGCGCGCGCCTGAAGGCGGGGAGGCAGGCCACAGCAGGGCGCCCTGCTCGCGCCGCGCCTTGGACGGCTGCCGCGCCCGCTGGCTGCGCCGCTGGGCCTGCCCTTCAGAGCCCTCCTGCTCCCCAGCAGCGCCTGCCTGTGACGGGGGGTGGCTCACTGTGGGGGCCGGCAGAGGGCCGGCACAGTCCAGGGCTGCCAGGGCGGCAGCCGTGTCGGCATTTGCCTCCTCCTCCGCCTCCTCCCCGTGCTCCTGCTGCTGCCGCTGCTGGGCATGCAACGGCAGCGCGCCCCCAGGCGAGGGGCCCGCGCCGGCGGCGGCGGCCGCCGCCGCCAGGCCGGCGCCGCGCCCCGGAAGTTGAAGGGGCAGCTGGCCGGCGCTCTGCAGCTGGCTGACGCTCTGCAGTGCCGCCATGACCTCTGATAGCTGCTGCTGGCGGTACGCCAGGCTGGTGGGCGTGCCCGGCGGCGGCGGCGGCAGCCGCGGGTCCCTGCCTGCAACGCTGCTGCGCGTGCCGCCTGTCGGGCCGCTGGCAGCTGGCGCAGCCTGCGGCAGCAGAGCGGGGCGTGGGAGTGCAGGGGTGCCCTGGTGATGAAGCGATGCAGCAGCAGCGGCGAGCAGCAGCGGCGAGGCCGAGGCTCCTGCTCGCACCTGCGCCTGTTGGGAGACGGCTGGGGCGGCTGCCAGCCTGGCACCGGGCCCCTGCCCCTGCTGGCCGCTGGAGGCAGCGCCTGCGGGCAGGACGGGACGGGGCTTTGAGCAGGCATCAGGGCTCTGGCCGCCGGCTTCGGAAATGTGGCAGGCTGGCTCTGTAGTGCCCTGCCTGCCGCAGCCAGGCAGCAGGCACGCCTGAGCTCTAAAGGCCCCTCTGCGACACCCTCTCACCCAGCGTGGGCGCAGGCGTGCCGCGCAGCCAGCTGTCGTCAGGGCCGAACAGATCGTCCACCGACACAGGCTCCTCCCACTCCAGGCCGCCTGCAGAGGAAAGAAGAGGGAGAGGAGAGGCAGAAGCGAGGCAAAAGCTTGGGGAGGGGCGCACAGCGCGTGCGCTGGGCAGGAGGGTTCTGGCAGGGCCCAGGCTGCTGCCAGGATCCAGGGGCTGGCAGCGCCGTGGCAGTCGATGCTCCCGCGGAGGTTAGCTGCAACGGTTCAGCCGCACCTGGCATCTGTTCGGCTGCCGCCAGCGCCCGCCGCGCGGCCTTGTCCCCGGCTGCAGGCGCCGCTGCCATGCCAGGGACCAGCTCGTCGATGCCAAGCAGGCGGGCCGCCACCGCGGCCGCAGTGCCGTGCTGCCCCGCCTGGGCGGCGTAGGCCGGCTGGAGGTGAGCCTGCATCTGAGCTGGCAGGGCCGCACCACTGGAGGCCGCAGCAGCGGCGGCGGCGCCCGCTGCAGCTGCCGCTGCTGCCAAAGGCGCCTGGCGTGTGGGGGAGGGCCTGTGGGCTGCCGGGCCCGGCTGCACGGCGGCGCCGCCTGCAGCTGCTGCCGCCGCGCCAGGAGAGGCGCGCCTGCCTGGTGCAGCGCCCTGCCGCGGTGGGGAAGGGCGAGCGGGGGCCTCCCTGCGGGGCGGCTGGCAGACGGCGGCCTCGCCGCCGTCCCCCTGCGCCGGTTCTTCGCTGCTGTCGGTCCCCGGCTCGGCGTCAGGGCTGCTGCGGCCGCCGCCTGCCTCTGCCACCGGCATGAAGGCAAGCGCTGGCTGGCCGTGTCCTGCTGGCGCCGCGGCGGGCCGCACATAGGCGGCGGCAGGGCCGCCGCCTGGCATCCAGGCAGGCTCCGGCTGGCCGCTGCCGTAGAAGGAGGCCGCCGCCAGGTGGCCGCTGCCGCCGTACGCTAGGTTGCCTGGGTGCAGCAGCGGGGCGCCTGGCCAGCCCGGCAGGCTGCTCCCGGCAGGGCCCTGGGCGGCCATGTGGTTTGGAAAGTAAAACGCTGGGTGGTGGGGCAGGAGCGGCGGCTGCGGAGGGAGAACACCGGCGGCAGCAGCTGGGTGCGGCAGCCCCCAGAGGAGCCCCGCCTGTGCCAGGGCAGCCGTCTCCAGCAGCCCTGCAGGGGCAGCGGCCAGGGAGGGGGCGCCAAGGTTGTCATTGGCTGTTGGCGGCGGCAGGCGCTCGGGCGGGTGCTGGCGCAAGGTAGCGGGACCGCGGCCCCCAGGGCAACCCAGCCTGCTTGCAGGAGGGGCGCTTCTTCTCCCACAGGGAGCCAGGGATGCGGTGGAGTTGCCAGGCAGAGACAAGGTGCTCGTGAGCACGTGTGGGAGGGTAGGGCAGGTCTGCTGGGCTGCCCTCTCCCTGCCCCTGGGCCCAGCCGTGGCCCCTCACCTGCAGGGATGTAGAAAGCCCCGCCTCCGCAGCTCCACAGCGCTGCAGGCAGCCAGGGGAGGCCCGATGGTGCTGGTTTGGAGGCCAAATCTTGGTGGGGTGGATCGGGCAGGGAACGCGAGCTTTCGAATGACGAATGACGGCCAGCAGCAAAGGAGAGCAGGAGGCACCCACCTGCACCCACATCCTGCGCGGGCTCGACGTGCTCCATGGTCGAGCCGTCCCAAGCCCGCAGCCCAGCGCTCTCGCTAGGTTGCATTGCGTGCGTGTGCAGCTAGCAGGCACGCTCTCAGAGTGCTTTGCACCAGCGGCAGACGAGCAATGCAGCCCTCGCTGCTTGCAAGCTGGGGAGCGCTGCTCAATCCGCGCTCGGCAGCAGCGCCGTGCGCCCCATGCCTTCACTGAGCTTGCAGCTCTTGGAAAAGCGATGAGCAGGACAAGGGTGGACCAGAATGGCGCCTGTAAGCACTGGGAAATGCATGCATGGCCCGCCGCCCTGCTGTGCAGGTGGCGCCGCCGTGGGTTTTTGTTGGAGCAGGCAATGAGCAGCCACTGGGTCGCTGAAGTGGCTGCTGGCCACGGTGGGTGTGCTGTTGGATGCTGAATAGAACATACAACATCAACTAGTCCAGCAGTGCATTGGGGAAGGGGAGGGGGGACAGGGCCGCGTGCCTTGTCATTGGCGGCGGGACAGCCGCCTGTTGCCGTCTCCTGGAACCACCAGTCAATTTCGCTGGATTACAAGGCGCAGGCGCAATGATTGTACAGAGAGGAAAGCACACAACACACAACGAGGGGAGCAAACAACAGCAAAAGCAGACGCGAATCAAAGCTTCAGAACAGGCAGTGCGGCAAGGGAGCAAGACTAACCAGCCCGGGCAGAATATGAACATGCCGGCCGGCCTCACCCTCGCTGCTGCAGCGCAGGGCACCACAGCTGCTGGTGCGCCTGCTGGCGCGCCACGCTGACCACGCCGCCGCACAGCTGGCACACATAGCTGGCTCCCTCGGCCCGGCAGGCCAGCAGCTCAAGGTCATGAGGCTGTGCCGCCGGCCCGCCACCAGCAGGAGGCCCAGGCCCCGTGCCGCCCTCAATGTCCATCCCTGCGGGCCCGCCCTCGCTGCCGCCGCGAAAGCTTGCCTGCTGCTGCTGCTGCTGCTGGTGGTGGTAGAGAAGGCCGCTGGGGGCCTGAGGCGGCGCCTGCGGCCAGGAGCAAAGCAACGCGAAGAGAAGCCCATGAGCATGAGCCCAAGTGTGGAAAGAGAATGGGCGTTGCATTTGGCGCTGCTGGCGTTGGAAGCCGCAGGCCGCTTGCCTGTGGCACCTGCTGCAGGCTGATCAGCGAGAGCAGCCCCGCCAGCTCGTCGGCTGCGCCCGCGCTGGCGCTGCCCGCAGCCAGCGCTTGCTGCACCCTGCGGATGGCGGCAGGGAGGGCGCAGCAGGGTTGGCAGGCGTGGGGGCTCACCAGTGCCCCTTGCTGCCTGTGCATTATGCCGACAGCTGCTCACTCACTTGGCCACCGACTCGTTGGCTTCGCGCTCCAGGCCCGCTGCCCGCAATACATCTGCCACGACCTGCGGGAGGCACAGGTAGGCGGCGGGCGGCGGCGGCGGCAGTGAGGCAGCGGCGCCGCGCGGGTGTCGGGCGCGCTTCCAGACTCCCGGCCAGCGGCCTCCCGAGCCTACCTTGAGCGCCACCAGCGGCTGGCCCTCTGCCACCAGGCGGTGAGCAAGCGCCAAAGCCGCCTGGATGTCTGGGGGGTGATGAGAGGCTTCTGGGTGCTGCATGATTGCGGGGCTACGGGGCGGAGGCGCCAAGAGAGAGTCTGCTCGGGCCCGGCGGTACCTGGTGCAAGTACAGGTCGCTCCGAAATCACGCCAGGCCGGGGTGCCTGGCGCGCCTGGGCAACGCCGGGAACTGCCAGTGACCCTGTACCAGCCGTTGGCGCGTGTGGGAATGCAGTAGCGCAGGATGTCCGGAAATCCCCGCCGCTCCACGCGAATCCCGCGGCCTGGGGCGCAGTCCGCCGTCAAGCAGACGCCGCTGCAGCCGCTCAAGCAGCAGGTGGCCCTGCGGGAGGGAGTGGGCAACCACTGCAGCTGCGCCTGTCGCAGGCTGCCCCCACCTGCTTCCCTGTCTCTCAGCTTGCACGCAACCAACCGCGCCCCTCCCCGGCCGCCCGAACACGCAGGAGAACATCCCTGCCCCCGCCGCCGACACGCGCAAGCGCAAGGGCGTGAGCCCCGCCGGCAAGTCGGGGCCGCTGGCCAAGCGGCCCGCCAGCCGCGCCGCCACCACCGGCGCGCCGGCCTCTCGGCGCGGCGCGCCAGCCGCGGCAGCCCCGGCCTCGGCCTCGGCGCCGGCGCTGGCGGACGAGGGCCTCTGCTGGGAGGCTGTGGCGGAGGAGACGGGATGGAATGTGGAGGACTGCCTGGCCCACAAGATGTCCTTTGCCAAGCGGGCCGACCCAAAGGGGAAGGTGCAGGCGCTGGCGACGCACGTCAAGCGCCTGCGCGCCGCCGGCCGGCACCTGGCCGACGCCTGGCAGCACGCGGCGGCGCACGCCGAGGCGCTGGCCGGCCGCCTGGCGCGCGAGGAGGCGGCGCGGGGCGTGGAGCGCGAGGCGCACGACGCGGCGCTGCGCGGCGTGCAGGGCGAGCTGGGCGCGCTGGGCGAGGCCATGCGGCAGAGGGAGCAGGAGCTGGGGGAGCGGCAGGCGCAGGTGCGGCGAGGGTGTTCGTTGGGGAGCGGCGGCTGCATGTAGTTGGCGGTACTAATACTACATGCGTGTATGGGTGTTTGGGGGAAAGGTGGCGAGGGCCTTGGCGGGTAGGAGGGCCCCTGCATAGTGGAGGCAAGGAGAGGACGCCCTGGTGGTGCTGGCTGCTGGCTGTCCCGCCGTGCTCCACCGCTGTCCCTGGGCCCGGCTCGCCGCTGTGCCCTGCCGCGCGCCGCAGGTGGACACACTGTCGGCGGAGCTGGCTGCGGCGCGGGTCACCCTTGCTGAGGCGCAAGCAGCGGCGGCGCGGGCGGCGGCCGAGGGGCGGCGCCTCAAGGAGCAGGGCGAGGAGCTATCGGCCCAGAGCAAGGCGCTGAGCGAGATGCAGCAGCAGGCGCAGAGGTACAACGCCCAGCTTCAAGAGTACAATACCAAGATGCAGGGAGAGCTGCAGGTGGGGCTGGCCGGGCGGCGGCACGCGGCTGGGCAGGCAGCAGCAGCTGCGGCACGCGGGGGACCCGCCTCGGCTGCACTGCCCGGCCGGCGCCCTGGCGGGCAGGCGCTGGCGATGCGTGGCAGCACGTGGTGCCAGAAACGGCGGCGCGCTTTGCTGCACGGTTGATG
>NW_005435068.1:100190-104860 GCF_000147415.1 Chlorella variabilis
TGGGGGGGGGGGGGGGTCGCATGGGCAAGAGAGGCATGGATCCAGGCGTGGATGCAGGCTGTTGGCAGGTGCAGGCCACCGTGCCCGGCAGCTGCCTTGCTCGACACCCACCCTCTCTCGCCCCCTGGCTGGCTGGCTGTTGGCTTCGCAGGAAGGAGATTGAGCGGTTCCGGGAGGTGACAGGCAAGGATGTTGGGGCGCTGGAAGCGGCCAAGGCTGCCAAGGGCGCGCTCGAGTGCCGCACGCTCGCGCAGGTGGGGCCGGGGATGAGCGCTGGGCGGCTGGCTGCCCGGGGCAGGAGGCGAAGAGCTGGGATGGAGGCCTGGGGTGGGGATGGAGGCCCCGGAGAGGCTGGGGCGGCTGCTCTGGAGCGCCGGAAGACAGCAGGCAGCGCTGTAGTCACCTGGCATGCGCAGGCATGCGCGCCAGCTCCTGTTTGCTCTTGGTGGGTTCCATGCCTGCCTGCCGCCAACTGCCGCTGCCTGCTGCCGCTGCCCCGCAGGCGGAGCTCAACTCCAACCTGCACGAGCAGGTGGTGCTGCTGCGGGAGCAGAAGGAGCTGTCGGAGGCGCGGGCGGAGAAGAGCGGGGCGGAGGTGAAGAAGCTGACGGGCAAGGTGGGTAGGGATGCGTGTTGTGGGGTGTGGTTGTGTGTGACGCGCGGCGTTGTTGGGTGTGTGGAAGGGGCTGGCTGGTGGGGATTTGGGCACCAGCTGGCGGCGGCGGCCTGCTTGCGGCGAGCGGCGTGTGGCGGGGCGCTCCCCCGCGCTGTCGCCTGTCCGACAGCCTGCCCCTGGCACCTGCCCTGCCTGCGCGCCCGCCCGCCCTGCTTGCTGCAGGTGAAGAAGCTGGAGAGGCAGCTGGCGGAGGCGGAGCGCAAGGTGGTGGAGGGGGAGGCGGTGCGCCGCCGCCTGCACAACACCATCCAGGAGCTCAAGGGCAACATCCGGGTGTTTTGCCGCGTGCGCCCCGCGGCGGAGGGCGAGGGCGCCGAGGCGGCGCCGGGGCGCCCGGTGGTGGCCTACCCCGCGGCCGGGGACCTCGTGGGCCGCGGGCTGGAGCTGTGCCAGCCGGGGGGCGGCGCCGGTAAGGGGGAGCGCGACGCGCAGGCCCACAGCTTTGGCTTCGACAAGGTCTTTGCGCCGGGGGCGTCGCAGGTGGGTGGCAGATTTCTCGCATGCACCGTGCTGGTGGTGGTGGTGCTGCCTGTCGCTGCTGCTGCCCCGCAGCCAAAGCAATGTTGTGCCCGCTGCCGCCTGCCTGCCCGCCTGCGCGCAGGGCGAGGTGTTTGAGGAGATCAGCCAGCTGGTGCAGTCGGCGCTGGACGGATACAAAGTCTGCATCTTTGCGTGTGGGTGGCAGCACGGCCTGCCGGCCTGCTGCCTCGCGTCGAACGGCAGAGTTTGGGAGCGGAGCAGCTGCAGCCGGCGTACGCCCGCCGGCGCTCGGCGGCCGCATCCCAGCCAGCCGCCGACAGCTGCTGCTACTGCCGCCTGCCTGCCTGCCTGCCTGCAGATGGGCAGACCGGGTCGGGCAAGACGCACACCATGATGGGCAGCCAGCAGGAGCCCGGCATGATCCCCCGGGCAATGAACCAGGTGGGGGCACCCGCTGGGCTTTGGCACAGCACGGCATGGTGCTGCACACAGCATGCTGGGTTGGGGGCCCAGCATCACGCTGCCAGGCTGGTTGCCCGCCAGCCAGGGCTCTCCGAGTTCAGGCATGCGTGGGGCCAGGTGCACGTCCAGCAGCTTGTTGAACTGCCCCCTGCCTGCTCTGCCATGCCACGCTTGCAGGTGTTTGCGGCTGCCAAGGAGCTGGCGGCGCAGGGGTGGCGGTATGAGATGAGGGCGGCCATGCTGGTGAGCAGGAGCACCAGCCGTGGCGGTGTTAGCAGGCATGGCCGCCTGTCATGTGCATTTGCACTGAAGCCCAAATGTAGCAGGCTGCTGCCTGGCGGCCTTCCAATGCCTAAATGCACATTCCTCTACTTCCTGTACTGCAGGAGATCTACAATGAAGAGTTGAGGGACCTGTTGGGCAAGGGGCCGCCTGCCGGCAAGAAGCACGCGGTGAGTACGGCCGCAGCTGCTGGGCGGGATTCGCGGCAAGCGCTCTGCTGCTCCGCCCTGCCCAACCCCATCGCCTGCACGCCGCCTACCTGCCGGATTTCCTTCCCACCTCGTCCCGGCTGTCGACACACCCACCCGTGCCCGCCGCACAGGTATCCCACGACGACAAGGGCGGTACCACGGTATCCCACCTCGACTACGTGGACGTCAGCCAGCCCGAGCGCGTGGCAGCGCTGCTGGAGCGCGCCATGCGGCAGCGCAGCGTGGGCGCAACCGCCATGAACGACCAGTCCAGCCGCTCCCACATGGTGTTCCAGCTGCAGATAGAGGGGGCCAACGCGGAGACGGGGCAGAAGGCCAAGGGTGGGTTGTGGTCTTGCAAGGCGTGGCGAGCGTGGGAGGCTGCGTCGGGAGTGCTGCCAAGGGGGTTGGAGCGCTGGCGGAGTTGCCTGGCCGCCATTTTCCCTCACGGTTGCTGGCAAAGCAGGGCCAGGTGGATTTCGTCGTGGTCTGCGGGCTCACCTGCTTGCCTGCCTGCCCGCCGACTCGCACCCTGCCCCGCACCAGGCCTGCTCAACCTGATCGACCTGGCGGGCAGCGAGCGGCTGTCGCGGTCGGCGGTGACGGGGGAGCGGCTCAAGGAGACGCAGGTGAGGGGGCGGGTGGGTGGGTGTGGGGTGGAGGGGTGGGGCACACGCTTACATACCTACGGTGTTGGCTACCCAATTGTGTTCCCTGTCATGGTTCCTTTGCCCTCGCATCCATCACACCACACCACTTCCACACGTCACCGCTGCCCCTGCTCTCCCCGCCTGCCCATCGCACCACGCCCACGCCCTCAGGCCATCAACAAGTCTCTGGCGGCCCTGGGCGACGTGATTGCGGCCCTGGGCAACAAGGAGGCGCACGTGCCCTACCGCAACTCCAAGCTCACCTACCTGCTGCAGACCAGCCTGGGAGGTGGGGGCGGGCCGCCCGTGCTGCAGGCTGCCGTGGCCAGCTGCCCTGCCGCTGCTGGCGGCAGCGGCGGCGCTGCCAGTCCAGGGGAAAGCTGTGCAGGCACACTCATGATGGGAGTGTTTTCTCCCGCTGCCTGCCGCAGGCGCCAACAGCAAGACGCTCATGTTTGTCAACGTCAGCCCCAGCGCCGAGTCTGCGCAGGTGGGCAGCTGGCTGTGGGGAGCTGCTGGGACGGAGGCAGCTGCCCTGGCCTGACAGCGCCTGTCGCCGCTCTGCTGCTACTACGATCGCGAGCCCCGGCTGAAAGCTGCGTGCCTGCCTGCCTGCCTGCCTGCCTGGTTGTCTCCGCAGGAGACGCTGTGCTCGCTGCGCTTTGCTGCCAAGGTGAACGCCTGCGAGATCGGCACCGCCAAGCGCAACGTCACCACCGGCAAATGAGCCTGGCCAGCCATGTCGCGCGGCGTGCCGCCCCTTCTCTGTCCACATTGCTTCCCTTCGACCCCCAGACTGCCGTTGCGCCAGGAACCGCTGCAGACCCTCTTAACCGCGCTGCTCTCACTCCACCTGACCGATGCCCGGGGCCCGCGCACACACACACCTCACATACCTGCTTGACTGACAAGCCCTGCCGACACCAGCCGCCGGTGTGACCAGCGGGCCGCAGGTTGCCAGCCACCACCTCCTGTCACAGCTGTAAAACGCCTTGCTGTAACACTTTCATGTGGACTCTGCCGCATGTGGACACGCTCAGCCGCTGGCGTGTGCCCGCTCGACTCCCTGCGCCCGGCACCTCGCCACTGCTGCCTGCTCAGCGCTGCAGCTCCTCAGACCGCGTCCCGCCATGCCCTGGAGCAGAGACGGCCACACCAGGCTGTTGGGGGGGCCACTGCGCGCCACTGTGGGGTCACGGCGGCAGGTTGGCATTAGGGCCGCGGCATTAGGCGGCCGCGGCTCTGCCTCGCTGGCAGAGCGGGGAGTGCGTGCCGCCATTATTTTACGCTGATGACCAGGCCCTGCTGGCCACCACGCCGGCAGGCCTGCGTTTCCAGCTTGGTTACCTTGAGAGCTACTGTGCCGCCTGGGGCCTGACGGTTAACACCAAAAAGACCCAGGTGGTAGTGTACACCGCTGGCAGGGCTGCTGCCACGGAGGAGCGGTTCCGCTACGGCGGCAATGAGGTGGAAACCGTCCCCACCTTCAGATACCTCGGCGTGCACCTGCACTGCCGGCAGGCCTTTGCCTCGGCGGCATCGTATCGGGCGGAGGCTGGGCGGCGCGCGATGCACCTGCTGCGTCGCCGCCTGGCCGAGAATGGGTTGCAGGACCCCCTGCTCAGCATGCGTGCGTTCAAGTCTTACGTCCTGCCGACGTTGTCGTACGGGGCAGAGATCTGGGCGCCGCAGCTGATTCTGCAGGGCAGGACGGCATGCGAGCGGGTACAGCTGGAGTACCTGCGAGGGCTGCTGGGTGTGCGGGACAGCACCCCAGCCCTCACTGTGCTGGCAGAGACGGGGCAGCTGCCGCTGCCCGCCTACTGGACCTTGCAGGTTGCACGCTTTGTGAGCAACCTGCAGGCTATGGGCGGCGAGCGGGTCGCCCGTCTTGCCATGCTGGATAGCGTTGCGCTGGCTGCCGACACG
>NW_005435068.1:104910-116344 GCF_000147415.1 Chlorella variabilis
CATACCTGAATTGGCGGAGCGCTCCTGGAGCGCCATGTTGCCTCGTACACGCATGCATCCGTGAAGGTGCAGCGGTACATTGAGGACGTGTGGGGGGGCAGCATCTCTGCGGAGGCCTACACGCCTGCGTCGTTCCTGTGCGATGTGCCCGAGCGCCGGCGCCGGGTGCGCCTGGCGCAGTGGCGCACGGGGTCGCACTGGATGGCTGAGGAGACAGGCCGGTGGCAGCGGCTGGACCGCACCCAGCGCCCATGCCCCCACTGCCAGGCCCCTCTAGAGGACGTACGCCACGCAGTGTATGACTGCCCCCTATACGCTGGGCTGAGGGAGGAGTATGCTGAGCTCTTCCACAGTCCCGGCCACGCCTTGCCCTCCCTGGCCGCCTTCCTCGGCCAGGCCAGGCAGGGCCGGCTGGCCCGGTTTGCCGACCGGTGCCATGAGGAGCATGCTGCTGCCCTGGCACAGTGATTCCCCCGGTTCCCTTGAGTAGGGCCCAGGCATCTTTTGCCCGGCCTTGGCTCCCGACCCACCCCCTCCCCCGCAGGTAAGAGCAGCGTCAGCGTCAGCAAGCAGCGGTCAGCGGCAGCCCCACCACCCCCACCTCCACCTCACACACTCACTGGCCCTTGCGCGATGGCACGCCGGCATGTTGGCATGGGAACGCCAAGCCCGGCACGGTAGCGGCGGCTGACTGAGTAATGGCACAGCCGACCGCCGCGGCAGGCCACTTTGCACTCCTGCCTGCAATGCATGCACCCTTACATGTGCAGCCTTCTGGTATTTTCATGTGCCTGGGAGATGTGCGGGCATGGGGGCCCATGTGCCCCATGCCATTTGAGTGCCCGGCGGCGGCGCTGCCTGCCGCCGGGAGCCCGCACCAGCATCGGCACCCGTCGGCCTGGCAGGCCTAAGCTGCTAAGGATCCCCACGTCCCCCACCACGTTGTGGGGGTTGCGTGTCCGGCAGGACGGGGAGCGGGGCCAGGGTGGGGTGACCCTGGGACGCTCAGCTGGGGGGAGGGTGGTCGGAGCCATGGAGAGGGTGCTCCATGGTCCACCCCCTCTCTTGATGCCCCTTGATCACGTGTGCCCCCTGCCCAAGGTCTGCTCACGCGGCCTATCATAGCGGGGTGACTGTAACACCTGGGCCCATTAGGGGGCGTCGGTGCCGTTGCAGCCAGACAACGGTATACGGCAGCAGCTGCAACTGTTGAACTTGAGAAGCTTGCCTGCGCGTTGGTAGAGGAAGGAGTGGGGTGCTCGTGGGCCCAGTGGCTGGTGGAAAGTCTGGATTGCAACATCTCATATGCACAGACTGCTGGTCTCGCTGCGTGCCTGCTCCACACAACACACCTTGTGTTCAGAGCCTGAGGAGCCTGGAAAAGCCTGTCTGCGTTCTGGGAGTTCACGAGCGCAGCTCAGGCCCGCCCACTCAGCCCAAAGTGCGCAGCAGAGCCCTCCCTCCTGCTCTGGTGTGCGCAGGAGCAACACTTCAGGCCTAGTTCAGCAGGCCGAGGGGCAGGGGCACCTGCCCGCGGCAGCGACAGCGGCGATGGCGCAACAGGGCGCAACCCCTGAGCCAACGACAGGCGACGAGGCAGTCAGCCTGCTTCTGGCAGAGCTGCAGTCCATGACAGGGGCTGCACCATCGCAGTGCGCACCCCCGGCGGCAGCGGCAGCCAATTTGGAGCAACAGCAGGGCCGAGCAGCAGCGCAGGGTGCCTGGATTCGGGGGGGTCCGACGTCGACGGAGCTAGGTGCCTTGGGCAATATAGGTTTATGTTATGCATCAGCAGACGAAGAACCGGAAGCCGGGGTGCAGGCGCAGCTGGCTGGGGCAGCGGCAGGCGCACCGGCGTCACAGCAGGCACCGCCGGCAGCAGGGGAAGCCGAGGTGCAGGAGCAGCCAGCAGAAGCAGGCGCGGCAGCAGAGCAGCAGGCAACCCATGCGGCAGCAGAGGCCGAGGCAGCGGGTCACGCGCCTGCGGCGCTGTCCGAGCAGGCAGCCAGAGAGCAAGCAGCACATGCCGAAGCTGAGGCCGCAGCAGGGATGGGATAGCAGGAGGCTGATGTGCAGCCGGCCGACAGGGCGGTGGACCTGGAGGGCGGCAGCACTTCTTGCGCAGGTCACACCATCTCAGAGGCGGTGCTGGAGCTTGGAGAGGGCGTGGCGCCCCCCGAGCTCCACAAGTACCCCAGCCTTCAGGCGGCGCTGGAGTCAGCCGTGGAGCGACACCGCGCGGGGCTCTTCACCCCCCCTCCCCCTGGATTGAAGATTGGAGGTAACCGGTCCGGCATAGGAGTCGAGGTGAGGTTGACGCATACGAAGCTGCACATTCCTTAACTTGATGGCCTGTGGCTGGCACTTATTGTGCGTTGGTCCCGCACGCTAGTTAAGGCAGTGGCAGCCGGCCTTCCCGCTGCAGGTGCAAAGATATAATGTTGAGGCTGAAGTGGCACGCATGAAGATGCCCGCGGCAGTGGTGGCGTCAGACTTGAGAGCAATGGCCTCCTGGATCTGGCACAAGTGTTGTGCTGCCGTGCCCTCACAGGTGACCCGCTGCACCTTGCACCACTTGGGGTCAGACTGGAGCACTCCCGCCACGCAATTGCAAATATTGGTGCCCGGCCTTGGCTGCAGGTTGATGCTTCAGTGAAGATGGAGCTGAAGCTCCCAGATGTGCAGTACGGCGAGGGCGATAGCCTGCTGCGAGACCTCTGGTGCGGGCAAGCAGACCAAGTGGCTGCAAGCGCACGCATGCCGTGCCATGAGGCAACAGACAATGGCCGGCATAATGATGTGTGCTGTATCCGGCCTGCCCACGCCCTGCAGGGGACTAGAAACAGCCCAGGATTGGAAGGAATTCATTAAGCGCACGATTCCTCGCAAGCCGGAGGAGGGTGGAGCTGGCAGGAAACAGAGTCGGCAGGCGGTCGAGCAGGTCAAAGGCCAGCGGCAGCAGGAGCAGCGGACGCCACAGCACCACGAGCAGCAGCAGGAGCAGCGGCAGGCGCATGGGGCTGGGGCTGGGGGAACCTCTCGGGAGCAGGTTGTTTCTGAGCCGCCATTAGCCAGTGGGCTGATACCGGAGGCCGGTGGCTTGGAAGGCAAGGTCCAGCGCAGGTGCGCAGCCCTGGCTGGGTGGGGCAGGCGCCGAGGCATGCTTGCGTTCACTCTGCTGGCAGCAGCGCTTGTGGCGCATGGAGGCGCAACAAACCGCTGCCGGTGCTGCCTTTCCTGCAGGTCTGCCTCAATGCGGCAGTGTCAGCTGGGCGGCAGAACATGTCATGCACACTCCTCCTCCTCTTCCCCCTTTGAAGAGCTGGAGGATGAGGGTGAGAATGGTGACGATCATGAGGAGGAGGAAGAAGAGGTAGAAGAAGAGGACTCCTCGGAGGAGGAGTTCCCCTCAGATGAGGAGGAGGAGGAGCAGGGGGGGTCAGCATTGGGGCATGCATCTGGACGGCGGCGTGCCAAGCAGCCCCGTTTGTATGCCAGCATTGAGCGCATCATGGGCGAGGCTTACAAGCTGCATCCCAGCGAGGTCATCGAGCTGCGCGAACCAGCCGAAAGGTTCCCTGCAGTGATGTGTGGGCACGGCATCGACGACTACACAGTGCGGGTGAGGTCTCTCTTTTGTTGAGCTCAGCAGCTCCATGCAAGTGCGTTTGTGAAATGGCCAGGTCGGCTGCTGCATCCCACTGCTCTCTGGTGTGCTGCGGTGTGCTGCAGCTGACCACATATGCGAGGTTGGGGGGCCTGACCAAGGGCCTGGCGGCAGCCGTTGCCGACGTGGAGATCATCAGGCAGTGGCGGCGCAGCCTCGATAAATCCGTCATGCCTTCTGAGGTGATGCGCAGCACGGCCCCCGGCAACCTGTGTACACTGTACCTTGCGCCAGGAGTGGTTGCCACCCTCCACCCTTTGTGTTACAGTCACCCCGCAGCGGCAGGCTGAGGAAGCTGAACCGCCAACTGGTTCTCTTGCTAGATTGAAGCCAAACACTGAAGGAAGAGTCATGGCTGCAGGTGGATCCTACACTTGAGCTCAACTTTCCAGACGCCAAGTACGGCAAGACTGACGGCAGCGAGGATGATGGCCTGCTGAAATGCATGAGGTGAGCTTCTGCCGGCAGGCTGAGCCACACTGCGCAGGAGCCACACTCAGCCACGGAAATTCTAACATTCCATGCATGCATCAAATGCGTGGACGGAAGGAGGCAAGTTGAGGGTGCCCTGAGCCCCCCAACTGCCCCCTTCAGGTCAAAAAAGTTGAGGACAGGGCCCATGATGAAGCGCTTCCTGGAGGCAGCACTCAAACGCATCAGCCACCAGAGAGTTTCGGCTGGTGCTGCCCACGCGCCGCGCCCGGCGTCACTGCGGCAGCCCTGGACGCAGCAGCGGCAGCAGCAGCGGCAGCACAACCAGCAGCATGACGGGGCGATGGCTGAGCAGGAACAAGAGCCCCAGCAGCAGCAGCACGAGGAGATGGCCGAGGCCGAGGCTGAGGCTGAGCAGCAGCTCCACCACCAAATTCAGCAGCAGCAGGAGGACAAGGAGCAGGAGGAGATGCTCGAGGGGGAGGAGCCGGCAGCAGAGGTGGCGCAGCACCTGGAGCAGCCGCCACCCACTGAGCTGGTGGAGGTGGATGATAATGATGATGATGATGATGATGATGAGGGCATGGAGGTGGCGCAGCAGGCGCAGCAGGCCACCAGCACCGGCCACAAGCGGCAGCTGGATGGAGACAGCACCGACGCTGCGGCTGCTCCAGACCGCGCTGCCAAGCGCCACCAAGCTGACCCGGGCCCACCCTCCCAGCCGCCCACACCTGCGGCGCCTGCGGTGCCGCATCTGACCGCGGCATCCGCGCAGCCACTGCGAGAGCCACGCAAGCAGCAGCCGCCTGCGCATGAGGAGGAGCCGGTGCCGCCGCCGCCGCACTTCCAGCAGCCGCAGACTTTGCCTGCAAATGCCGGCCCCGATTCCCCGCTGAGCCCACGCGACCCCCGCCTGCCGCAACCAGGCAGGGTGCACAGCGGTGTGCAGCCAGCAGTTGCGGCCGGGGCGGGCCTGGCTGGAAATCAGGCGGCAGCGGGCACGCAGCATGCGCTGCAGCCGAATGCAGAGCCGCAGCAGCACCTGAACCAGCCAGCGTAGGTGGTGCGGACTCAGCAGGAGCACCAGCAGGAGCAGCAGCAGCAGGCCTTTGCCTGTCCGCTGCCAGATGCTCAGCACGGCGCGAGGGAGGAGGCCCCCTCCCCACAGTAGCCCCGCATGGCATCTCCTGTGCAAGCCGCAGGCGGCTCCGCAGCCGAGAGCCATTCTCAGGGTGCCGGCAGCGGTGCCGCGCAGCCTCTGGCGCTGGAGGAGCTGGCTGCAGCGGAGGCAGAGCACTGCGAGGCGCAGGCCGCTGGGTTGCTGATGCAGGCGGATGGCACGCTGCCTGCGCTGCGCCAGCTGGGCATTGCAGGCCTGGGCGGGCCCACCCTCCTGGTGAGCTTCCTCTGCTGAGACAAATCGTCCAGGGATGCTGGAGAGGTGTCTGTTGCTGCCACCGATGAGAGCCTCTGGTTACATGCCCACCTGCCCGTCTGCCTCCCTGCCACCCGCCCCCCCGTGCAGGCAATTTGGCAGCACTGGGGCACGCTGTCGCAGCACGTGCGAGAGGCGCTGCTGCCTGGTGTGCTGGAGGTGTGGCCAAGCACTGCCGGTGGGCCAAGCTGGAGCGGCGGCTGGGCAGGGCATTGAGGGACGAGCTGCCGCAGCTGCGGGAGGAAGCGGCCAGCTCAGGGTCTGGACCTCAGGGAGCCGGGGAGCCGGAGAGCGCAAAGCTGCTGCCTGAGGCCATTAAGGCATTTGAGAGGGAGGCAGGGGCTGAGGCTGCTGCCCGCGTCGCCGCGGTCCCGCGCTCGCTGGACCTTCTGTGGCTCAGCGGCAAAGACATTGGCGGCCAGCTGCTGGAGGTGTGATACAGGGCTTGGACAAGGCAGCTGCTGCCTCGGCGGTGCCTGGCACCCTTGCGCGCGCCTGCCCTTGGCTTCCACAGCTTCCATGCCGCCAACAGGCTGCGCCTCAACTCCTCTGCCTGCCCCTCCCGCCACGCTGTGGTGCATCTGGGCGCAGCTGCAGCCCGAGGCGAGGCGGGATGTGTACAGGGCCGTGCTGTTGACGGCGGCACAGGGCGACTGGGGCCCGTTAGAGGCGCACCTGCGCCTGGCTGTGGATGTGTAGGCGCACCGGGCGGCGCCGAGAGGCTGAGCTCCTCCTGGCAGGCCAGGCTTTGCTCAAGTTTACATGCGTGGATGCCCAGATGCAAAGCTGCAGCATCCCTTGCCTGCAGTGAGATTTTTGTACAGCTGTCTGTTTCCCCTCTTGCATTTCTGGGTGCGAGCGGGAGGGTGGCAGGCTGCGCCTTGGATCCTTTGTGTGCCCCACGCGGGCATGCTGCACTGCCCCGGCCGCTGCTCCCCCTCCTGGCGCTTGATGTACATGTACCGCCGCTCCACCATGGAGCGGTCTTGCTGAAAGCTCTGTCTGGCCAGCCCTTTTGCTTGTGTTCCACCACCCTGGTGCATCTGTTGCACCCTAATTGAACCCCCGATTGTTGATTTCTTGTCTAGCTCCAAGCCCGTGTGTTCCCGCTCGTCTCCCTACTTCTGTTGGCTTGCACCTCTGTTCCAGCTGCACCCATCTCCCCTTGGCGTGCATGGCCATGCATTGCAGTTGCCTCCGTTCCCGCTCCCCTCATTTGCCCCCAGCATATCTGGCCCTTGCGCCGCTAGCGCTTGATGTACAGTGTTGTTTCTGGGACTATCTGTAGACGCGTCTGCGCCGGGCGCTTCCTGTGTAGGCGGCGGCAGCAAGAACACAGTTCTGTTTTTTCAGACATGCCAGGCCTTGCTGTGTTGCGTTTCTATTTGCGAGGCTCCACCTCATGAGCCTGTGTGTGCCCGCTCATCTCCCCTCCATCTGCTCCTTGTGTCGACCATGCCATGCTGTGCCTCGGGCATGCTGCGCTGCCCCTGCTGTTCCTTCCCCTCCTAGCGCTTGATGTACATGTACCGCCGCTCCACCATGGCGCGGTCCTGTAAAGCACGGCAGCGGCACATGGGGCCTGTGATGCAGGGCAGCGGCAGGTGGTCTGTGAGTCAAGGCAGCGGCAGGTGGCCTGTGAAGCAAGGCGCATGGCGTGTGAAGCAAGGCAGCAGTTGTCTTCTGGTCAGTCCTGTGTGCCAGCGCTGCCACCGGTCGTCACAGCTCCAGCCGCGCTGCACCAGTCGCCACTGCCCCACACAGCAGCCCGCACCTGGGGCTCCAGCTGGAGCAGGCCCCGCAGCGTGGCGGTGCCGCCCACGCGGCGCAGCAGCGTGTCGCTCACGCAGTCCCTGCGGGGCAGGGCAGGGAGGCGAAGCGCAGGGAAGGCCAGCGTGGGTGGGCAGCCTGCAGGGCTGTGTGCGGCGGCCGCCCGTGCTGCGGCTGCCTGCCCGCCCACGCGGCGCAGCAGCGTGTCGCTCACGCAGTCCCTGCGGGGCAGGGCAGGGAGGCGAAGCGCAGGGAAGGCCAGCGTGGGTGGGCAGCCTGCAGGGCTGTGTGCGGCGGCCGCCCGTGCTGCGGCTGCCTGCCCGCCGGCGTGGCCCGTGCCCAGCCCTGTGTTGCCCAGCGCTGGGCTGGCGCTATGCACAACCAGCAGCTCACCAGTGGCGCCAGGACCAGGCGTTGCGCTCCACCTGCGCCTGCTCCCCCAGGCGCAGCCCGGCGTTGGGGATCTTGTCGCGGCACTCGCGGCAGGACGACCTCCCGCTCCGCGCGTACTGCAGGGCCGGGAGCGCATGGCAGGAAGCTGTGGCTCCGCGGGACAGCAAAGCAGGGCTGTGGCGGGGGCAGCAGGCGGTAATGTGGCCTATGGCAGCGCTGGCAGCTGCGGAAGCGGCTGGGGCGGCCCGGCAGCCGGCGGCGGGCGGCAGGTGGCAGCGTCCCGAGGCGCCGGATACATGCGCCTGGCCGCTGTTGCGGCTCTCCCAAGGCCACCTCGACGTAGTAGAGCGTCTCCCCCTGGCTGTCCCTGGCAGTCCGCGTCTGGGTGGTGGTTTTGGTGCGGGTGATGGTGCGGGACATGGCTGGCCCGGCTTGCTGAGGCACAGACTCTGGAGAGCTCGTGATAGAGCATCACAGCAGCAGCTGCAGCAGTCAAGACCTCTCGCCCCTACTTTCCTCCCGGGGCGGCCGCCAACGTCAATTTACATGTCTTTACATGGCGGGCAGCTCTGTGGGGCAGCAATTGAGATCGAGGAAAGCAGCCCTGCTGCCCGCCTGACTGAGACATCTAGCTGCCTAGAGCGGCCGCTACGGCTTCTGCGCCAGCTGCAGCGCTGCCGCCACCTGCGCGACGTCCAGGCCGCTGAGCGGCGCCGAGGGAGAGGCCGACCGCTTCTTCTTCTTCTCCCTCCTTTCTTTCTTCTCCTTGTGCCTCTTCTCCGCGTGAGCCTGCTTCTCCGCCTGCTGCAGCTTTTCCATGCGCTGGGGCAGCTTGTTGGGCTGCGCGGCCGCCGCCGCCGCCGCCGCGGACGCCACCAGCAGGCGCTGCTGCGGGGCCTGCACCGGAGCCGCCGCGGGCTTGGGCTGCACCGGCGGCTGCGTCGGGGCCTTGGCCTGCCCCGCCGGCAGCACCGGCCTGGGCTGCGCCGGCTGCTTGGGCTGGCCAGCGGGCACAGGCTGCTTCTGCACAGGCTTCGGCACGCTGGGCGCCTGCTGAGGCTTGGGGGCCGGCGTCGGCTGCTTCAGCGCCGGGTGCGCAGTGAGGCGGACGGCGGCGGCCTGGGTCTCAGCTGCGCAGGCCGGCCGGCCGCCGCCAGCTGGCGCGGCGCCGCCGCCTGGCGCGCCGCCGCCGAAGCCGCCCTCGTCTTCAGAGCTGGACAGGTCACTATCGTCGCTGTACAGCAGGTGAGCGTTGGGCTCCGCATTCTCGCCGCTGCCTGCGGGCGGGAAAGGGAAGGCAGGCAGGCAGGCAGGCCGCGCCGCGCCGGAGCTCAGCAGCAGCAACATTGCGGGCAGCCGACTGGGAGCTTCAGAAGAAGGTAGGCCTCGCCTTCGGACACAATCCCTTCCGAAGAAGATAGGCCGTGGGCGCCCAGCCGACATCCTCGATCCTCGATCCACACCCGCCCCGCCCTCCCGCCCCGCGGCCGGGCCCACCTTTGCCTGCCTTGCCCGCCAGCCCTGCCGACAGCTGAGGGTTGTACTCATCATCCTCGGAGTCGGCCGCGCGCCTGGCACCGCCCTTGGCGGGCTTGTCTGCAGGCGGCGTGCTCAGGCGGTGAGGCAGGCGGCGGTGGGGTTAGCAGCGCTCAGGCAGTCGGGCCTGCCTCCAGCCAGCTCAGGCCCCCCCGGCTTGAGTGCCCCAGCAGACCAGGGGCCGGCCGCCGCCGCTGCTGGCTGCGCGCCCTGCCGCGGGCGGCCGCCCTGCCCTTCCTCCGTGCCGGCTGGCGTGACGAGCGTTTCCATGCTGGCATGCATTCCCGGGGGGAAACTCCCCGCATGCATGTCACGCCAGCCCGTGCTGGCCCTGGCCTCTGCCAGCCTGGCGCCCACCTGGCGACTCTTCCCCCAGCAGGCCCCCCATCCCGCCGTCCTCCTGCTCGCAATAGTTGGCGCCGCCGCGGGCGCGGCGCCCCCGCCCCAGCTCCTCTTTGGCCTGGTTAGGCGGCAGCGGCAGCAGCAGGGACGGGTGGTAAGGCTTTGAGGCGCGAAACGCACCCCAGAGCCCACGCACCGGGGGCGCTGGCCACCAAGCGACAGGCAGAAACGCAGAGGAAGAAACAACGGCCCAGCGAAATAAAAAGCAAGTAAGCAAGCAAGGAAGAAAGAAGGCACACAGGCAGCGCCGCTCACCGCCTTGTCCTGCTCGTACTTGCGTGCCCGCTGCTGGATCAGCCGCACCATGGCAGCTTCCATCTCGGGATTGGCGCCTGCAACGCCCGCGCCGCCGCCCTCCTCTCCCACCTCGCCGCTGGCCTCCCGCTCAAACTTTAGCGCCGCGGCGCCGCCGGCGCGCACCTCTCCCAGCAGCGTGGCTGCGGGGTGGGAAGGGGGTAGGGGAGGCGAGGGAGAGGTCAGGCAGGTGGGTCGGGCAGCGAGGGCAGGCCTGGGCGAGGGCAGGCCAGCGTGACTGGGGCATGCCAGCAGGCACACGCATGAACTACCACACACCACGCCAAACAGAACAGCACCCAAATTTGAAATCTGATGCGCAATGCACACAACCAGGCGCCCACCCGCGTCCGCCCCCGAGGCCAGGTCATCCGCAAAGACGTGCTGCCGGTCCAGCAGCTGCGCCAGCTCAGCCTCGCTCAGCGCCAGCTCAGCGCCCTTGCCGCCCTTGCCGTCCTCCTCCGCCGCCCGCATCAGGTTGCCCCAGCCTGCAGGCAGCACAGCCAGCCAGAGCATCACAGCTGCCGCCCAGCCGGGCCCGGTGTGTGTGTGTGTGTGCAGGCGCAGCATCGAGCGGCCGCTCCCCTTGCCGCCACTCCCCCTGCACGGCGCACGCTCCGCCGGCCCTGCCCTCGGGCGGCGCGCCGATGCCGCCAGGCGGTACATACAGTACAGGTGATACACACAGTACAGGCAGTACATCCGGTGCCACCCACCGTACAGCACTGAGCTCTTGATGTCCTCGTCGCTCACGTCCCGCTCCCGCCCCAGGTGCTTGGTCACCAGCTCCTCAAGCTTGCGCTTCCTGCAGGGAGGCAGGCAGCCAGCCACCGCCAGGGTCGCGCGGGTGAGTGCCCATGCAACTGTGTGTGTGCGCGTGAAGGCCAGATGGATGGGCATGCCGGTGGGAGCGTGGGCGTGGGCGTGCGTTGTTGGGGTGATGGTAAGTATGCGTGGGGACGCGGGGGCACAGCCGCCTCCCGCAACCCCGCCCACCCGCCGCCACACCAACTCGCTTGGCCGCCAGCGCCAGGGCCGCCCGCCCCACCCGGCGTGGCTGCCGGAGCAAGGGCAGCGCACCCCCCACCGCTGCAGCACAGGCTCACTTGGCGGCCAGCGCCAGGATGCGCTCCTCCACGCTGCTGGCTGTGTACAGCTGGTACACCAGCACCGTCTCCTCCTGCCCCAGCCGGTGCGCGCGCCCCTCGGCCTGCGCAGGCAGCGGCGCGGCGCGGCGCACGTCTCCTCATTAGCCGCTGGCTCGGGGGTGGGTACTGGCTGAGGGGTGCCGGGAATGGGCGTGCATGCGGGCCAGACACCCGCCACGCACCGAAGCCCAGTCAGTACCATGACTACCACGCACACTCCATTCCCACCCACGTGCTCGAAATCCAGCCGACAATCCCGGCTGAACCTCAACAAGAGCGCCCAAACACACGCTCGAATGCCCGGCTGACTCGAATGCCCACCTGACTTCATCCCTGACAAATCCAGCCCATAATCCA
>NW_005435068.1:116394-120875 GCF_000147415.1 Chlorella variabilis
CGCACAAAGTCCTCCTCCTCCTCGCCGCCGTGCGCCTCGCTGGCGGGGGGCTCGCTGGCGCCGCCGCCATCCTCGCCGCCGCTGCAGGGGAGAGCCAGCCGGGACGGGGCAGGCAGTAACGAACAAGAGGCGGCAGGGGCGGGGTTGGGTTTGGAGCGGAAACAGCCAAGGTGTGGGCCTGGTGCAGGCGAGATGTGACAGGGCGAGCCCGCACGCGGCCGGCATCACGCGCCTGGCAGCGACCGCCGCCTCCTCGCTGCCGCTGGCGCCGCCGCCGCTGCCGCCGGCCGGCGCTGCGTCCTGCTCGGCCTTGGGCAGCAGCCCCGATGCGTCCTGGAAGTCGTGAAGAAAGTCCTCCAGTATGTCCAGCATCTGTGGGAGGGGAGGAGGAAGGGAGGGGAGGTAGGGAAGGGGATGTGAATGCGGTGGCGGATGCGGTGGCGGCATTCTTGGGGCAGGGTGTGGGCGTGGCGTGGAGCAGCACACAGCGGTTGGGTGCATAGCCCCCCATAGGCTCCCCTAGTGGGGGATGCATGTTGGTCTCCTGCCGAATCGCCTCCAGCACCACACCTCCACGTATTGCGAGAAGATGAGCACGCGGTGGCCGTCCGCCAGCAGGCGCGGCAGCACCTGCAAGACGCAAGCGCCGTCGAGCCGGGCTGGAGGGCTGGGGAGGCCGCGCCGCAGGTCGCGCGGGGCCGCCAGGGCGAGGACCAGACAGGCGGGCCAGGCAGTACGGCACCTCACCTGCTGCAGCAGGGTCAGCTTCCCGCTGGCCGCCACCATGAGGCGCCACCCCTGCTCCGCCAGCTCAGCGCTGTCGGGGTCCTTGAACTCCTGCGGTACAGCGGCGGTACCGTGGTGGGTGGGGGGCACCATGCTGCGGTACAGCATGCTGCAGCTGCTTCAGGGCAGGGCGCCTGGGCCCAGCGCCTGGCTCCTGGGAGCTCAGCAAGCTGCCGGGTGCAGCACCGAGGCTCCCTGAGGGCCCGCCCACCCCACCGCACCGCCAACCAGCACAGGGGCCCACCTCAGGCTCCTGGCCGGGCAGCAGATAGGGATGGTTGCAGGCCTGGCGCAGGCGCATCAAGATGTTGTTCATGCTCTTCTTCTCCAGCCGGTTGCGCACTGCGAGGCGCAGGCAGGGCAGGCAGGCAGGCAGGCAGGCATCTTGCGAGCGAAGCCGTGCACCGCGCTGCCGCCTCCACCGCCTGCGATGGCAGTGCTCCACGGCCGCCTGCTCCCCGCTCCCGCTGGCCCGATGTGCCACCTCGGCACGCCGGATGCAGCCAGCCAGCATGCATGCCGCCTCAGCTGCGCCACTTCAGCACCGAGCGCCAGCTCAGCGCCAGCGCCAGCTCAGCGCCAGCTCACCCATGGCGTTCACGCGATCCCAGTCCTTGGCCAGCACATCCGCGTACAGCTGCAGCTGCAGCGGCGTCATGCGACACGCCACCTTGCGGGTGATCTGCAGGAGGCGAGCGCACGTCAGGGCAAAAGGCGGTTCGTGCATTGGTTGGCAAACGGGCGGGTATTGGGTCAAGTGCTGCAGCTAAGGACAACAACCACCGCGCAGGTGTGGCCTCACAATCACTACTACCGCTGCCACCACAACCCACACCAACACAGGCAGCTCCCGCCCCGCCATGCCCGCCTCCCCCTCCTCGCCTTGGGCGGCATCTGTCCCTTGAGGCACACGGCCTTCATGCGGCGCAGCATGCGCGGCTCCAGGTACGCGTGCAGCTTCCTGCGGGTGGAAAGAAAAGGCAGGCAGGGAGGCGGGTGGGTGGGTGTGAGCGAGCGGATGGGACGCTGAGCAGGGTGGTAGCAGCGGGTGGGCAGTCAGGCAAGGCTGCAGGCAGGCGGTGGAGGGAGGCGGGCAGGGAGGGGGCACACACAGCGCAGGCCACCCGGCCGGCAGGCAAGGCTGCAGGAGGGCGGCGGAGGGAGGCGGGCGGGCACACCTGATGTACGCCTGCGCCTGCAGCAGCTCCGCATCCTCCTCCCCGCCCGCCTGCGCGCCCGGCTGCGGCGGGCTGGGGTCTGGCATGCTCTGCAGGAGGCGTGAGGGGCGGGCGGTACGGCCTTTGGGGGTGGGCCCATCGTGCACATGTGCACATCACACGCACCAGCACACACACACTGAACGCCCCACCCAGGCTGCCCACCCACCTTGATGCGGCACTCTATGTGGTCGATAGTGGTGTCAGCCATGAAGGCTAGCAGCGCCAGCAGCTCCCGCAGGTTGTTCTGCATGGTTGGGTGCAGTGGTGGTGGCAGGGTGGTTGGGTCGTGGGGGGGGCAGCGCAAACAGGTGCGGTGGGAGATACGAGTCGAGGCGACCAAAAGAAGCACCAGACCTGCACATGCAGCCGCGGTGCCCGCTCACCTGCAGCGGCGTGCCGGTGAGCAGCATGCGCCAGGGGGCGCCAAGCTCGCGCAGCATGCGCCCGCGCTGGCTGTCCTGTCCTGCACCAGCGCCCGGGCAGGGGCCAGAAGCAGGCAGCGTCAGCCGAGTGACTGCAGGCGGCGGCAATAGTCCTTGTTGTGGCTGCCGGGATCGGCCTCAGCACACACACACACACACACACACACGCGCGTGCGCGCACACACACATACACACACGCGCTGTGTGAAACCGCCTCCACCACCTCCCCGCACACCTTTCAGGCTGTGCCCCTCATCGATGATCAGCGCCGACCAGTCAAAGCGCTTGAGCATGGGCGCGTCGCGGATTACCACGTCGTACGTCGTCTGCAGCAGCGCACCAGGCAAGCGCAGCGGAGAGGCGTGGTGGGTCAAAGCAGCCCAGCAGGCACAGCACACCACAGCGCAGCCCCGCGCGAGAGGCGCGAGGCGGGTCGTTCGGAGGCTGTGCCCCGCTGCTTCAAGCTTTCAAAAGCTCACCAGCATGACGTGGAAGCGCGGGATGAGGGAGGTCTGCCTACGGCGCACCGCCTCCATGTCGTCCTCCTCGCTGCCCAGCTCATACCTGGGTTGAGAGGGCAGGGGCAGCACATGATTTGAGCAGCATATGAGTTGAGCAGGTGCTGGGCGGGTGTGGTGAGGGGCCGCACAGCAGCGGCATGCCAGCAGCATGGCAGCAGCAGGCGCGAGGGAACACACGGTGCGGCCCAGGGCCCTGCACACCCCCCAGCAACCATCCCTCAACCCCAACCAAGCCCCTTCCCCCGGCTGCCTCCCTCACTTGCGGATGAGCGCCCGCGCCTCCTGGTGCCCGCTGTAGGACAGGACCTCCAGGCCGGGCGCCCACTTGGCCATCTCACGTTCCCAGCTGCCAAAGGTGCTGAGCGGCACCACCACCGCCACGGGGCCCGTGGTCAGCCCACGCTCCCGCGCCAGCTGCGGCAGGGGCGGGCGGTGAGGTGGTTGGTTGGTGATAGGGGGAGGGGGGCCGGCGAGGTGGTTGGTTGGTGGTGGGGGGAGGGGGGCCGGCGAGCTGCTCGACGCCTGCTTCTCCGGCCAGCACCAGCACAACACACACAGGAACACACCCCCAACCCCAGATGCTCAATCGGCAGCCGCCTCCGCCACCTTCACCTGCACCACCATACTGCCCACACACCACACGCATATACACTCTCGCCTGCAGGAAGACGGCTGCCTGTATCGTCTTGCCGAGCCCCATCTCGTCGCCCAGGATCACAGACATGCCGCCCCGCAGCTTGCCCAGCGCCCAGCCCACGCCTGCAGCGCAAAGCAGGCGCGGCGCGCGCCGCCGCAGGTCGGGCGAGGTGGCTGGCTGGGCCCCGGCGGCAAGAGCCTGCTGCTGCAGCAGCTGTGCTGGTGCAGCGGCAGGACCCTGCAGGCACACACACATGCACCCAGGCCCACCCACCCTCTATCTGGTAGTCCTTGAGGAGCCCCACATCCA
The DNA here is from genome assembly GCF_000147415.1 of Chlorella variabilis. Lineage (NCBI taxonomy): Eukaryota > Viridiplantae > Chlorophyta > Trebouxiophyceae > Chlorellales > Chlorellaceae > Chlorella > Chlorella variabilis. Next base: position 120,290 of record NW_005435068.1, read on the forward strand.
CCAGCCAGCCCGGCTGCTCCTCCATCGCCGCCGCCGCCTCGGCCTTGCGCGCCCGCTGCTCCGCCTCCGCATCCCGCTCCACACGCAGCGCCATGCGCCGCTCAAACTGCGGGCACGGGGACGGGGGTGGGCAGGTAAGGCAAGGGCAGGCAGGAAAGGGGCAGACCGGTTGGCGGGGAGGCAGGCAGGTGGGCACGCAGCCCCGACACGCCATCCCGAACCGGCAGGCCCCAGCAAGCAGACGCCAACAGCCAACCCTAACAGCGCCCCTGGGCACACCCAGCTAGCAGCAACCGCCCCCGAGCCCCCCCCCCCCCCACACACACACACACCACCACCACACACACACAACCAGCGCCAAGCCCCGCCCCGCCCCCACCTTGCTGAGCGCCTCCACGTCGCGGGCCAGCTCCTCCCGCGGCTCCCAGGTGGCTTTGTCATACTCCAGGCCCCGCCACTTCACCAGGAACTCTTCACACCCGCCCTCCACATCAAACCGAGTCGCAACCACGCGCTCCATCTGGCGCGTGGCAGCCGGGCGGCGGGGAGGTGAGGCAGCGGGCCAGGCTTCCGCCGGGCGGGCAGA
>NW_005435068.1:121272-140392 GCF_000147415.1 Chlorella variabilis
ACGGCAGGCGCGCAGAAGACAGGCGGCAAACTGCATTGAGTATGCGGCGGCAGCACCGCACCCAGCCAGCCGGCCAGCTGGGAACAGTTTACCACAGCAGGTGCAGCGTGCTTCACACCACAGCACGCGCAGCGTGCAGCACAGCGCCGCCGCGCCGCGCCTGCTGGCATCCGTCTGCTGCCATCTGCTGCTGCCATCTGTCTGCTGCCACCTGTCTGCTGCCGCGCCGCCCACCTGTAACTCTTGTCCTTGAACTTGACGAAGTACTCGCGGGCGCCGTCCCGTCCCGCCGGCGTGCGGCACCCCAGGATCGCCTCCACGTGCTGCAGGCCCTGGCAGCACAGCGCGCACTGGGGCTCCCCGTCCTCTGTCTCCTGTGGGTGGAGGGGTCCAGGGCGGAGGTGGTGTGGGTTGGTGTACGGTTGGGGGGGCCACGGCTGGGGGGCAATGCAAGGAGTGGCAAGGGCAATGGGGAGAGGAAAGTTTATGCAAGGTCAGATGCATGATGGGGCGCTGCTGGCTGGCTGCGCCCTCCAGCAGCCCGTTCTGCCAAGAGCGGGAGAAGGGGGAGAGCCTTTGAAGAAGCAGCCCCACCTTCATGCAGCGCGCGTGGCACAGCGCGCCGCATGTGGAGCAGTAGCACAGCTCCCTGGCGGCCGATGCCTTCTTGCCGCCGCGCTTGCCGCCCGGCGCGGACTGCCCACACGCCTCGCACGTCTGCGGCAGTGGCAGGGGCGGTGTGTGGGGCTTTGTGGGCGTTCAGGGTTGTGATGCCGCTTGGCCTGGGTGCACAGGTGTAGTCAAAAATGCGCCAGCAGGGATCCCGACCACGCACGGGGCGGTGCCATGCAGGGCAGCCTGCCGGCGCAGCAGCTGCCCCTGCATGCATGGAGCAGCTACGCCAGCCCAGCGGCCGGCCCGGCCGCGGCACCCCTTTCCGTCCAGGCACCCCGGGCACCTGGCTGGGCAGGCAGTCTGGGCAGTACCAGAAGGCCAGCGGGGCGGCTGCCAGCGGCGGCTCCAGGCAGAACATGTGGAAGCCGCGGTCGCACTGGTCGCACAGCAGCATCTCCTTGCCGCGGTGCTGCAGGCGGGTGTGGGGCCGGCAGAGGGGCAGGGACAGGGACGTGACGGAGCGGGGCCGCACGCGAGGTCGCGCGGGGGGGCGCGGGCGGCGCGCTGCTGTGCATGCCGCGGTCGGTGCGCTGTGCATGCTGAGACTGATGTTTGTGTCAGGTCCCCCGCTGGCACATCACAGCCTCTCAATCCATAATCGCACTCTACCCCTCGGGCTGATTTCCTTTCTCCGGGCGGGACAATTGGATGTACTGCCCAAGGTATGTGCGCTGTGCATGCTGAGGCCCCGCTGGTGCCTGGCCGCACCTTGGAGTCGCAGACCTGGCACCGCGTCTCCTCGTACCCGCTCTTCTGCTGGCGCTCCGCCTCGCGGTACGCCTCCATCTGCACCGCGGTACCGCCGCCGCAGCAGCGCACGGATGCCCTTTCAGACCGCCCATTCAGACCGCCCGCAAATCGAGGGGTGCAAGCCAGCACCGGTTGAAGCAGCCGCCACCAGCAGCAGGGCACAGCGGCGAGAAAGGCAGCGAAAAGAGCCCCGGCAACGAAAGGAGTTCCCAGCCCTCAGCCGCTCCACCACCTTGAGCTCATACTCCTCCTGCTCCTCTGCATAGCTCTTGACCTGCACAAGACACGCAGGCAGGACAAGCAGCAGCAGGCGTCGGCGGGCAGCAGCAGGGCTAACAGCGCATGGCCGCCGGGGCTGCCGGCCTATGTAGTGTTGCCAGCCTCGAGGCGGAACCGCAATGCACTGCTGGCGCACCTTGGTCCGCTCCCGCCCCGTCCGCCGTGTCGGCGTGGGCTCCCGCGCGTGCTTTCCGCGACGGCCGGGGTTGCGACGCCGCCCGTCTGCACGCCAGGCCACGCAATCAGGCTCAAACAGCAGCACGGCCCTGCGTTCTGCTCCCAAGACGGCGCTCACATCAGCCCTCCCCTCCCTGCCCTCAAGACTGCGACCGCGGCCTCCCTCAACCCCTCACCATCAATGAAGGCTCCCGAATCGTCATCCGACTCGTCCTGGTACTCCAGAATACCGCTCCCCTCCCCATCCTCATCCTCAAAGTCCTCCTCGTCGCTGCCAGGCCTGCAGAAGAAGGCGGAGCAGGCCGGGCGGAGGTGGGAGGTGGCGGCGAAGTCGGCCAGCAGCGCTGGGTGCCAACGCCGCCACTGCTTCCTTGCGCCAAAGGCACAGGCGACCCCGCCGTGCCCAGGCTGGCAGGCGTGCGCTCACTCCAGGCCCTGGGCGCGGCGCAGCCCCTTCTGCCAGCCCTCTGAGAAGCCGTCCATTATTTGGGCCTCGCTGTACCTGCAGCAGTACCGGTACAGCCGCCAGGATGGAACCTGATCGCCGCAGGGTACCATCGCCGTGAGGCACAGGACATGTGCTGCCAGCAGCACGACACGCATGTCCCCGGACACAGCATGCAGCAGCAGCTGGCGCAAGAAGGATGCGGGGGAGGGCGGGCGCCGCACCTGACGCGCTTGTTCCCGTGCCGGCTGCTGCGCCGCGGCTCGTCGCCGTCGCCTGGCCTGCCCCGCCGCTTGAGCCCGTTGCTCAGCCCCTGCAGCCGCTGCGTGCGAGCCACCTTGCCGCTGCGCAGGTTATCCAGCTCCGCCTGCCTGCAGGGCAGGGTAGGGCAGGCGGCGGCAAGCCCGGGAGGCGGCAGGGCACAGCAAGCGGCTCAGGGCCGGCTTTGGAGGGTCCGCCCACACGCATGCAACTGGAGGCAGCTGTCGCTGCTGGGAGCCTGCAGCAGGCTGTTAAAGCCACAGAGCCGCCGGCTTTGCAGGCCAGCTCCTGCCAACACTTGCCTGGCCCTGGGAGCGCGGTTGTTGTAGAAAGCGGGGCCGCCAATCGACGTGAGGTGGCCCAGCACCGAATGGGCAGGGCACCGCAGCTCCCAACTGTCTGGAAGAGGCAAGGAGCAGGATGAGCAGGGCGCTCAGCGGCAGCCCACCACACTTGAAACAGCCTGATGCTGCCATGTTTGGCGCTCCTGCGCTGAACGCCGCAGGCAGGCCAGCATGCCGGCAAGGAGCCAGGCCAGCATGCCGGCAAGGAGCCAGCGGCAGTCCTGCTGAGGCAGCTGCAAAAAGACACCCGGCCCGGCCTACCTGGGTCGACCTTGCACCCCTGGACGCAGTGCAGGTGGAAAGTCTTGCGGCAGGACGACACGGAGCAGCAGGCAGTGGCGCCAACCTCGCCACAGTGTGCACACTTCTTCAGCAGCGCTGCGCCGACGCTTCCTTGGAAGCTCAAAGCGACGGCGGCTGCGGGGGAAAAGTCAACAGGCGGCTACAGTTGTGAGTTGCATTGCTAGAGGCATGGGCACAGCATCTCTAAAGGGGACCACAGGCCAGGGCAAGGAAAAGGCCAGGGCGGCCAATTCCGGCAGCTCGAGCAGTCAATGAGCGGTGCGGGGTGCGCGCTGCGGTGGCATCCTGCGGCGCCGCGGAGCGGCGCAGCAGCAGGGCGCAGCGCACGGCGCGGTGCGCTGCACACTCACTGGGCACAGCGCTCTTGTCCACCAGGTGCTTGCCCGCCCAGCCGAGGCCGGAGTCGGCGCTGAAGGCAGCGCACCTGCAGGGCCAGGGGGCGCGCCGCCGGAAGCGTGCCGTGACGCACGCTTGGCTGACAACCCGATGCCTTGGAACCACACAACCGAGCGTGATGACAGGGCCACTTGGTGCGACTCGCACATGAATACCTGACCGAAACAAGCATCACCGCGAGCCGCACGAGAGCTGCACCCCCCGCAGGCGTGGCGCCACCCCCAGGGCGAGCTCACCTGCGGTGCACCACGTACCGCCCGCCGTACAGCCCACCCAGCTCCCGCCTCACTTCATCCTCCACATCAGCGGAATCCTCCGCCAGCAGCGTGGGCAGCTTGCAGAGCGCGCAGGGAGGCCCGCTGGCACACGGCGGAGGCCGCAGCACCAGCTTGCGCGGCGCCTGCCGCTGCGCCTGCTCCTGCTCCTGCTGCTGCGCGCCGCGCGCGGGCCTCGCGGCCCCCTGCGCCGCCGCCGCCGCCTCCTCCCCCTCGCTGTCAGCATCCGAGATGGCTTCGGCAGGGGAGGCGGGCGGCGGGCGCCGCGCGGGCGGCTGGCGCGGGCCCTTGCCCGCCACCGCGCGCCTCGTACCGCCCTCCATGGCCGCCATGTACTGCCTGTACTGCGGGTGCTGGTCCAGGCCGCGGCTGTCCAGCAGGCAGATGTCGCCAATCTTCAGCTCCGCCTGCTTGCCCGCATCGGCAGTGTCCAGCCACCGCACGGTGAAGCTGTGGGGAGCGGGGGCAGCACAGAGGTGTGGGGCGGGCAGGTGCACGAGCAATCGAAGGCTGGCTAGGCGGAGGAGCGCCAAGGCGAGCGCCAAGGCAAGCGCTCGCACCGCCCTGGCGGCATGACGCGGTGCCGGCAGGAATGCAACGCGGGCAACGGGAGGCAACGGAAGCGCCCCCGGCTCCTCACCTGCAGTGGCACTTGCCGCCGTCGTGGCGCCCCGCCTTGCTGCCCAAAACCTCTGCATCCACCCACAGGTCGTCGTGCGGGGAGCGCTTGAAGCCGGTGATGCGGGTGCCGGGCAGCAGGCGGGAGCAGTCGCCTGCTTCCGCTGCCAGGCTGCTGAACCGCAGGGCCGACAGCTCGCTCAGCGGCTCCTCCTCATCCGTTCCGTAGCCGGAGAAGCGCAGGAACAGGCAGCCGCCGCGCGCCATCACGTCGCAGTCATACCTGCGAGAGGGGGTAGCAGGCCAGGCGGCAGGGGTTGGCGGTGGGTAGCGGCGGCGGCGGCGGGTGGGCACGGGGCGGCATCAGGGCAGGCGACGCGGCCTCGCAACAAGAAATTCAGGGCCGCTGCGGGTGAGTTCTGCTGCTCACCAGGCCCGGTCCTGGGCCGAGCGGCCCTCTAGTTGAATGGACTGGTCCCCCATCGCGGCCAGCAGGCCCTGGCTGCAGCAGCAAACGCCCTGCTGCTGTCACCCCGCAGCACGGGCGATTGCTGAGAGGGCGCCCAGGCGGCAGACTCCCATGGCAGCCATCGTACTGCAGCAGGTGGCAGGACAAGCCGCGCCCCGCGGGGCACCACTGGGAGCCCTGTGGCTGTGTGGATTGAATCGTGTCTCAGGCTGCACCCCAGCCTTCCATGCCACCCTCACGAAGCATAGGGCGGCGTCGCCAGTGCTTGACGGACGGATGAAAAGTTGGCGACAGCGGTTGAAGCGTTGCCGCCCTCCGCAAAATGTAGAAACGAGCACCTCAACTGCTGTCTTTCGATGGCAATTCTAAGCCAGGGTGATCTTTAGCCTGTCTGCACTGCGATTGCCAGACGTGGATGCAGCAGCAACAGCGGCGACGGCCCGGCTTGGGATGCTCGGGGTGCTCTTCTGGTCTTGACCAGAACAGCAGGGCTTGGAGAAAGAGAACGAGGATACCTGGCGAAGCTCCAGTGATTGAAGATCTATGAATAGGTTGCAGGGGAGGGAAGTCGCATGAGCGGCTTGCGCACTGGCATAAGGCACGGGCATGCACGGCGGCAGGCGGCGGCAGGTGGCGGCAGGTGGCTGCAGATGGCGGGAGCCGCTTGATTGTTGCATCCCGCGGTATGCACCTAGGGGCGGTGCATCTCAATCGCTGGGAGAACCCTTGCTAGCTTTGCACTAGCTTTGAGCCACGTCAGCGACCTAGCCTTCAAACGGAAGGCCAGCTCCCCCCAGACGCCTTTGCTCGATACACCGGCGATCGCAGCGATCTCATCGAAGTCGCTGCAGCTCTTGCAGCAGCTACGCGGGCCCTACAGGCACAAGCAGCTGCTGATTTCGATCGCCCGAGCACCAGCGGGGCCTCGCCAGGCCGCCCCTAGCAGCAGCATGGCGGGCGCCAAGCAGTTGTCCTTCTCCGAGGCGCACAAGCCGGGGCTGTGCGATGTGGCCTATCTGCCCGCCGCCGGCGGCGCCGCCACCCTCATCACCGCCGGCGCCGACGGCCGCGTGTGCTACCGCAGCGCCGAGGCGCCGGCAGAGGCTGCCAAGGAGATCGAGAACTCCAACAACGGCGCCTCGGCGCCGGTGCACTGCGTGGCGGCCGCCCAGGGGCGCGCGGTAGTGACGGGCGACGACCAAAATTTCGTCAAGGTGCGGCGACAGAGTGGCCTGGGCAGGGGCAGCGTGAGGTTGCATGCCAGAAGACCGATCGAATGGCGAGGTGGCGGTGGAGGGCAGGCGCACACCACGGGGCATGCGCTTTGTCCCCAGCCGCCGCTCCCTCCCTCCCACCTCCCCTGGGCCCCTCGCCCCTCCCTGCCTCCCCTCCCCTCCCGTAGTGCTACTCCCACCCCGCCGGCGAGCTGCAAGGGGTGGCCACCCGCTTCACGCTGCCGGTGCGCGCGCTGGCCTTCTCGCCCTCGGGCTTGAACCTGGCGGCAGGCGGGGACGATGAGGGCATTAAGCTCGTCGACATCACCACCTCCAAAGTATTCCGCCAGCTCAAGTCTCAGGTGGGGAGCTGCCGGAGTGGTGGGCTGTGACGGCAGCGGCGCGGCGGCGGGTCAGGCGCTAGTGGCAGGCGGCTGGGGCAGCTGCTGGGGCAGCTGCTGCAGCCGCTCGAGCCTGCCGGTGGCGCCGAGTACGGCGGCAGGCAGCAGGCAGCAGCGGAAGACCACATTAGCGTCAGACCACAAAGAATGGCGTTTTGGTACTGCCTGTACTGCCTGGTACCGCTGCAGGCCTACACCCGCAGCCTGGCGTACGACCCAGAGGGGGAGTACCTGGCTTCGGTGAATGCAGACGGCACGCTGAACGTATGGGAGATCCAGACGGGCAAGCAGCCGCTGTGCCGGCGGAAGGCGTGCCCCAAGGTGGGGACGGGCGCGTGGGCAAAGTGTCAGGGTGTGGGTATAGAGAGGGGACAGGTGTGAGCGGCAGCCAGAGCAGTCAGAGTTGCAGGCAGGGCTTGCCTGCGGCGAGCGACAGTGGGAGCGGCAGCAGCAGCAACCCTCCCACCCTCACCCTCCACCTCACCCACCCACACCTGACCACACGCCCGCCACCCGTGCCCTGACATGCGCAGCTGGACCTGGCCTCGACCAGCCGCAGCCAGGCGGCCTGGCACCCCGACGGCGGCAGCCTGCTGGCGGCCCCCGGCACCGACCACGACGTGGTGCTGTATGAGCGCATGAGCTGGGAGGCTGCCTTCTCCCTGGGCGGGCAGCACACCGCGGAGGTCAGCCTGCTGGCATTCAGCAAGAACGGTGAGGCCGGCCGGCGGGGCAGCCGGGGCAGGTGGCGGTAGTGGCGTGGTGTGTGTGTGTGAGAGGGCCAAGGTGTGGGGCGCTTTGGTGTGGTGTGAGGTGGCGGAAGGCCCTGCTCACGCAAACCGTGCTCCCCACATGCCCCAGCCGCCGCCCTCCTCGTCCACCTGCCGCCTCTCTCTCTTTCAGCACAACAACTCGGCACTAACAGTACTGCCAGTACCGCTGGTACTGCAGGCCTGTACCTGGTCAGCGCGGGCCAGGACCAGGCGGTGGTGGTGTGGGACGTGAATGAGCGGGCGTGCCTGGAGAAGCGGCTGCTGCCGGGGGCGGCCACGGGGCTGGCCTGGCACCCCACCAAGAACGAGCTGGCCGTCATCACAGAGGATGGTGGGTGGGGGGGAGGCTGCGGCTGTGGATGGGATGATTGCTAGGGGCTGCAGCGGTTGGGGTGCACTGCCTGGTGCTGGTGGCAGGCCCCTGCCTGCCTGCCCTAGTGGCCTAGCTGCCCGCATCTAGCCTGCCCGCTGCCGTCGCCCACCCATGCCATCAACCACCAACCGACACTCCCGGCCCCCGGCCCCGGCCTGCAGGCCAGCTGGCGGTGTGGTCGGGCGTGGTGCCCGCCAAGCTCCCCGGCCCCACCGTCGACCTCGACGCCCTCAACGGTGTGAAGAAGAAAGGAGAGGGCGAGGCCGGCGCCGCGGGCGGCGCCGGCGGGGCAGCCGGCATGGCAGACGGCGTGTCTGTGTTGGAAGGCGGCGGCGGCGGCGGGGTCGGGGCCACCGAGGCGGGGGCTAGCGACGAGTATGATCGGGAGGATAGCTTCCTGGCGGATTCAGGTGGGTACTGCAGCAGCTGCTAACGGCTGGCACTGCTGGTTGTGGGAGGGCGTGTGGGGAGGGAACGTTGGAAGGTCTGGAATTTTGCCCCCGCTCCCTGCCACCACCGCCAGCATCCCCTTGAGCTCACCTGCTTGTCTGCCCTGCCACCGCCGGCTGGCAGGGCCCAAGCGCGGCGCGCGGCGGCGCGGCCGCGGCGGCTACGCCGGCTTCTCCTCGTTGGACCTGCCGCAGCCGCAGGAGGCGATCCAGCCGGGCGCTACAGAGATGGGTGCGCTGTGCTGCCTGGGGAGCTGTGTGATGAGGGAGGGCAGCATTGGCATCACCCCTGCTGCCGCAGCTGCTCCTGCTGCTGCATACAGGTGCCTCTGTTGCCTGGCACTGACCCTGGCCCCTGCTCTCACCCACGCTGCGCCCCTGCCTCCCTGCCTGCCTGAGCAGGCGACAGCGGGCGGCGCTACCTGGCCTTCACGGGGCTGGGCTGCATCATGCTGAGGCAGGAGGAGGACCACAATGTGGTGGAGGTGGGTTTTATGGGTGGTGGGCGTCACTGTGTGAGCGTCACTGTGTGAGCGTCACTGCGTGAGTGCCAATGTGTGTATGGTGTGTGATGTGGTTGCGAGCTGGCGGTGGGCGCGTGCGTGTGATGGTTTGCCGCCTGCCGCCGCCGCCTGCCGCGCATCTGCTGCCTGCCTGCGCTTCAACCCCACGACCACCCAAGCGGGCCCCACCAACACACACACACACATACACACACACACACGCAGGTCTCCTTCCACGACAGCAGCCGTCAGCGCAAGCGCATCCCGCTGCTCAACGACTTCTTCGGCTTCAGCCTGGGCTCCCTGGGGGACAAGGTGTGTGTGGGGGGGCGGGGGGGGTGAGCTTGGCTGGCCGGGAGAGCAAGAGGCAGCAGCAAGAGGCAGGGCAGTGACAATGGCAGCGCATAACGGGGGTAGGAGGTGGCAGCGGTGGCAGCAGCTGGTCAGCCGAGGGGGGCGCCTTCCGCTCCCGCAGCGGATCAATACAGACTCTCCCGCGGGGCAGCAGAGCGGTTGTGACCTGTGTGTTAACCGCCTGCTGTGCTGCAGGGCGCGCTGTACGCCAGCCGCTCCAACAGCGAGTCTGCCAGTACCGTGGTGTACCGCCCATTTGAGGCCTGGGCCCCCAACTCAGACTGGTCCCTCTCCCTGCCCAGTGAGACCCCTGATGCCGACGCTTGCCGCTGCTGCTACGCCTGCGTCCGCCGCGCACGCGCGAGCGGCAGCGTGCCGGCACCTACCTGCTAGGTAGCACGCCTGCTGGGCCTGCCAGCCTGAACCCGCGGCATGCCTCACCTGCCGTGCTGCCGGCTGTGCGCTTGCAGAGGGCGAGGAGGCGGAGTGCGCGGCCGCCGGGGGCTCCTTCTGTGCTGTGGCCACCAGCAAGCGCCACCTGCGCTTGTTCAGCCAGGCCGGCACGCAGACGCACCTGCTGACGCTGCCGGGCGCTCCCGTGGGGCTGGCGGCGGCGGGCCACCAGCTGGCGGCGGTGTGGCACGGCGCGGCGCCCACGGCGGGCGGGGACCAGTGCCTGCAGTACGCCCTGTACGACGTGGCAGGTAGGTACTGCAGCGGTACTGCAACTGTTGTACCACCTGCTGCTCATGCTGGCGCTGCCACAGCTCTGTTGCTGCATGCCACCTGGCGCTGGCGGCTCGCTGGTGGTCCGCTTTCCTGGCACCTCCCACCGGCCTGATGTCGACCACCTGCGCCCCGCCACGCCCTGCCCCGCCAGCAGAGCAGCGCCAGGTGCACGGCGGCCCGCTGCCGCTGTCCCCCGCGGCCAGCCTGGCCTGGCTGGGCTTTGCCGAGGAGGGCCTGCTGGCTGCGTACGACACGGAAGGGGAGCTGCGCCTGCGCAGCGCCGACTTTGGGGGCAGCTGGGTCACTGCCTTCTCGGCCGCGGCAGGTGGGCCCCTGCGGGAGGCGCCGCCCAGCAGCGGCATTCGCCGGCACGCGCTGCCCCTGACGCGCGGCCCCGGGATGCGTGCGTATGCCTGGCATGCACCATAGAATGCTCTGTGTGTGCCTGCTCGCCTCCCACCTCCCTCCCCTGCCTCCCCTGCCTGCACCCCACCTCCCTCCCCCTTGTTGCCCTGCAGAGCGCAAGAGCACGGAGCAGTATTGGGTGGTGGGCCTCGGGGCCAAGGAGCTGCAGTGCATTGTGTGCGCAAACACCACCGAGCCTGCGGTGCCCTCAGGTAAGCCCCGCAGGGGACAAAGGGCTGCCCGCTGCAGCCCTTGCTGGCCTGCTGCTGCCCGCTGCCTCCCGCACGGGCTGTCCCAACCGCTGCGACGACATCCCTCGCTGCCCGCCCCCGACTGGCGCCGCGCAGGCATGCAGCGGCCGGTGGTGACGGCGGTGGCGCTGCGGCCGCCGGTGGTGGCGCAGGACGCGGCGCTGGCTCCCTTTGAGGCGGACCTGATCAGGTGGGGGTGCTGCTGGTGTGGCTGGTGGGCCCTGCTCCGGCTGGCGGGTCCCAGAGCTGGCTTGGCTGGTGGGATGGGCCGCCGTGGTTGATCCAAGCTCACGGCCGTGCAGAGGCAGAGGCAAGAGGCAGCTCAGCGTTGCTCCCCCTGCGTGCCTTGCCCCTCCCGCCGCGGCCCGCAGGCACGGCGCGGTGCTGAGCCACCTGGGCGCCGCCGCCGGCGACGCCAGGGAGGCGGAGGATGGCGGAGAGCTTGAGGAGGCTCTGCACCGCGCGCAGGTGAGGCCAGGCGGGCCGCCGCTGGCCGCTGCTGTGCCCCTGCCTGCCTCCACAGCTGACCGCGGGAGGGACAGGAGGGGGTGCATGCAGGCTCGGCACGCATGCCCGCCTGCTGCCGCTTCTCCTGCACAGCCCGCCCTGCTGCTTGGCGGCCCCACAGCGGGAGGCTGACCGCACCAGCCTGCTCACCCAGCCTGCTCACCCAGCCTTTGACGTCCTGCTGCCTGTGCCCGCTGCCCCGTCCACCTGCAGCTGGAGGCTGACCGCATCAGCCTGCGCCTCATCCAGAAGCTGCTGGCCGCCGACCGGCAGGCACGGGCCCTCGAGGCGGCCTGCACCCTGCACAACGTGCCGGCGCTGCAGGGGGCGCTGAAGCTGGCCAACCACCACAGGTGCGGCTGCACGCGCGTGTGTGTGTGGTGGTGGGGTGGTGGGGGGTGTCCTGCCAAGTACCGCAGACAGGATGGGGATGCGCATGTGCTGGCAAAGCTGGGTTGGGGCCTCACTATTGCCCCAAACATGAGGTTCCCGTCCCTGCCGCCTCACGGCACATGAAACGCCCAGATGCCTTGTCCACCACCCCGACACGCCCACCCGCCCGCCTGCATACCCCCCCTGCAGGGCCACAGCGCTGGCTGAGCGCATCAGCGCCGTGCTCGAGCAGCGCGTAGCCATGGAGGAAGCTGCCCTGGAGCTGGAGGAGGCTGAGCAGTACCAGCAGTACCAGGGGGAGGGCGTACCGCACAGCGCGCAGCGGCAGGTGGGCACTGCCTTGTGTGGGCGGGCAGGGGCGCTGCAGGTCCGCATCTGCCTGCCTACCTTCTTGTGGCCACACCTTCCTGTTGGCCCACCCCCAACCAGCTTCCACAATGCCGACACCTGCCTCTCGCTGCAGCATGGAGACATCACTCCGGTGCCGGGCCCCACATTCACCGAAAACCACCAGGCCAGCCCCGCGGCGGCGGCCACCGCAGGCAACATGAGCCGAGCGCCGTCGCCAGCCGTGGTCAGCCGGCCGCATGGCGGCACCGGGGCGGCAGCCAGCAGCAACCCCTTTGCTCGCAAGCCCGCGGCGGAGCAGCCTGAGAACTCGCCAGGCAATGCTGCGGCCGTGGCTGCCGCCGCCAAGCGCAAGGCCCCAGCCAGCGGCAACCCGTTTGCACGCAGGTCCAAGGCCGCAAAGGCCTGAGCGGCGGCTTGAGCCTGACAGGCATTCACCAGCCTCAATGCTGCACCTGGTTACCCCAACTGCAGCTTGAGCTACACCCTCTGCAGCTTGCATTTGCCCGCCAAGAGCGCACCCACTGCCCCTTTATCTTGAAGCTTCGCGATTTGGTCCATGATTCCACACGGTATGACTGTTCATGATACAAAAGCGAAGGGAGAGCAGTTGCAAGGACGGCATGAGAGGTTGCCACAAGGTGAGAATGCAAACATGAGGAGAAGGGCTGCGTCCTTCATTCGATGCGTAAGGCATGAGTTGGGATCATGCTTGGAGGCACAGGTGAGCCACTCAAACAGCATGCGCAAGACTGAATACAGTGACGTTGTTTGGATGTCAGCAGGAAGGGGCCACAGCAGTCGCACCGCCCAGCGCTCAGGGCTGAGCAGCTTCTGAAGCGGCGTGCAGGCGCCGGCACTCGCGCTTGTGGGCTCGCCAGTGCGCGTGGGAGCAGGCCTCGCTGCAGTACCTCACCACCCGGCACCTGCAGGCATGGAGGCATGCACGGCCGCACACAAAAAGCATGAATAGCAGCAGACTGAGCTTAACTGCAGAGGCAGCCTCAGGCTGCTTGAAAAGCCTCCCTGCTGCTACAGCACTGTGCGCAAAGCTCACCCGCTACAGCGGCGCAGGTGCCCCGTGTTGCCGCAACCCTCCGCAGCGCACACCCTGATGCCGGCAGTGGGGGCAGCGGGTGCCGCTGCGTGTGCTGCACCTGCTGCAGCTGTGTCTGCTGCAGCTGCTGCCGCTGCTGCTGGCTCCACACTCCTTTCCTCTGCAGTTGAACTTGCAGGCGCCGACTCCGGCTGCCTGAACTGGGACAGGATGCCCAGCACATCAGCTGCAATCCCCCGTCCCAGCTCGCAAATGCTTCCGCTGTGCAGGTAGTGCTGTAAGGCAGGGATGCCGCCTGCTGCAATAATAGCCGAACGGTAATTGAGACTGCCAGTGGACATATTCCAAAGCACAGCGGCAGCACTTGACTGCACAATCTCGCTGCCGCCCGCGCACAAGCGCTGCACCAGCAGTGGGAGTGCATCTTCTTCTATGATATCTGCCTGGCGTTCAGGACTGTCTGTGGAGAGGCCCACCAGCACACGGACTACGCCCTCTTGCACCCCATTGCTGCCGCTGCGCAGGCGCTGCACCAATAGAGGGATGGCACCTTCTGCTGCAATGGCTGCACTCCTGTCAGAGCTGCACGTTGCCATGTTTGCCAGTGCGCCGGCTGCTGCCGCCTGCACTGATTCGCTGCCGCTGCTGCGCAGGCGCTGCACCAGCAAAGGGATCGCCCCTTTTGCTGCGATGGCTGCACTTCTGTCAGTGCTGAACGCCGACAGGTTTGCCAGCGCGGTGGCTGCTTCCTCGTGCACCGCCTCGCAGCAGCTGCTGCGCAAATGCCTGATCAGAGCAGGTATGATGCTGGCCGCGGCAATGGCTTCCCTAGCATCACGACTCTGTTCTGCGAGGTTTACTACCACCCCGGCTGCCTGCTCTAGCACCGCGTCACTGCTGCTGCACAGGAGCTGCTCTAGGATCGGGATGCCACCCGCCGCTACAATGGCTGAACTGTTGCTGGGGCTGTCAAGGGCCAGGTTGCGCAGCACCCCGGCTGCTTGCTCTTGCACCACTGCGCTGCTGCTGCAGCGCAAGCACTGGATGAGGGCCGGGATTCCACGTGCCGCCACAATGGCTGCAATGTGGTCAGGATTGCCATAAGAAAGTTGCACGAGTGTGGTGACTGCTTGCTGCAGCACCGCCTCGCTGCCACTGCTGCACAGGTGATGCACCAGGGCTGGGATGGCGCCTGCCGCCACAATTGCTGACTTATTGTCAGGGCTGTCGCGAGCTAGGTTTGCAAGCGCCGCTGCTGCTGCTTGCACTGCCACGGTGCTGCTGCTGCGCAAGAGCTGCATGAGCAGCGGGATGGCGCCTCCTGCTGCGATGGCTGCCTTGCTGTCAGGGCTGTCAGCAGAGAGGATTGAAAGCGCCGTTGCTGCTACCACTCGCATCCTCTCACTGCTGTGGCTGCTTCCCAGGCACTGCAGCAGGGCAGGGATGCCGCCTGCCGCTGCAATGGCTGCGCTGTAGGCGGGATTGTTGTAGGCAAGGCTGACCAGCACCCCGGCCGCTGCTTCAGCGCGGTCTCCGCCGCCGCTGCGCAGTGTCCTCACCAGCGCTGAGATATGGCTGGTCGCTGACATGGGGATGGGTTAGGGAGGTGAGGTTGCGTCTGTGCTGCTACCCAGGGGAAGACGCTGACCCAGTGTGCTCGAACCCTGCAGCAGCCTGGGGCGGGCAGTCGTGGGCAGGCAGGCGGCCGCAGCGCCCAGCCGAGTGCTCGCCACACACCAGCGCTCCACAGTAGTTCAGCGCATCCACGCGTGCCACCGAGTGCGGCACCCCCCCGCTCACCGGTCTTCACAAGCTCCCGCTGCCGCAATCTCCAGGTGCGGATGGACGGGAGGTATACGCTGATGCGACGTATAGGGTCCTGCGCGCCGATGGTTTCTTGTGCGGTGGCGAGTTGGCACAGCGCCCGCGGCATTCCGCCCGACCCGCTCGACCAACGCCAGTCCTTGACGAGGCAGCACACAGCGTCTTTCGATCCTGAACATATTGGAAAGCGCAGCAATAACAGTTGGTGGCGTTCCTTGCGCCAAAGGGAGGAAGCCAGCAATGAGCTGACGGGCTCAGCCCAGGCTGGTGGGACGAGCGGCGTTGACGCTCAACAGTGTGACCTACGCAGTGCAGGCTTGAAGTGCGCCCGGCTCCGGGCAACACTGCTGCTGTGAACAGTCCTCGATTAGGTGATTGAATGCAGCTGGGTCAGGCGATATGTGTTCCCCCGCGCCACGTCCACGGCCGTGCACGGCGCCGCCCCGTCAGCAGAGGTTGCGACTAGAGCACAGCCCAACCCTCAGCTGTCACCACTACCGTCCTCTCCGATTGCCATGTAGCTGGGATGGGCCGCTCCAGCGTGCTCGCGTGCCTGCTGTTCTGCAGCCTGGCGGCAGGTGGGGCAAAAGTGGCGCGATCGCCGCCCTCCCGCTCCTGCTAGCGCACGAGATCAGCGCTGGAAGGCGGCTCCTGGCCGGCGCGTGCCTGGCAGGGCACGGCAGGGCACACGTGGCCCACCGGCCGCCGCTGCCACTCCCCGCCGCTGCTGCAGGCGCCACCGCGCAAGCAGACCTGCCGCCTGAAGAGAAGGCCAAGTTCTTCGTGCAGTATACCCCCACCCTGTATGAAGCCTGCTCCAAGGCCAAGCTGGAGCTGACGCTGAGGGCCATACAAGTGGGTCCTGGGCAATGCCGGCACAAACAGCAGTGCTGCCGCCACCAAGCCCATGCTGCCGCTGCCAGCGGCAGCCCGCCCTCGGGCCCCCGGCGGCCCCCTCTTCTGAGGGTCTCTATGCCTCACGCAAAGCCATCACTGCCGGTGTGCCTTTTGTAAATGTGTGAATGCGTGCGTCTGTGTTTGTGGCGTGTGTGTGTATAAATGTGTGTGTGTGTGTGTGTGTGTGTGTGTGTGTGTATAAATGTGCGTGCGTGTGTGCGCATGCGTGTGAGTGTGTGTGTGCGCAGTCTCTGGACATGGTGCACCACTTCTCCAACCCGCTCCTGGCCGTCACCTTTCTGGCGCTGGATGGTGAGGCTGGGCCCTGGAGGGGAACTAGGCGGCAGGCAGCTGCGGCCGCTAGTACCCGTGGCGGTGGGGCGCATTGTTGGGGTGGCTGCTACAGGAGCCAACGCGTGTGCAGCAGGAGGTCCCGGCGCGGTCCGACGCTCCCCAAAGCATCTGGCATTTTAGGGCCGCCTACCCCATCCCACCACCACCTTGCTCCCTTGCCTCCGCCACCCAGCCTGCCCCTCTCCACCCCAGGCAGCGTAGGCCCCATCCCCCCTCCTCCTGGACCGTGTGTTGCTGCAGATGAGGCGTGGCAGGACCTGGCGCGCACCGCACGGGGCATGCGCATCAACAAGATGTTCAGCGACTCGCAGCTCATCAAGCAGGTGCCCCGCGCTGCCCCTTGCTTCAAAGAGGGCTGCCACGCTGCCGCAGGCCTGCTTTGGCATGCAGACCGACCTGCAAACGGAGCGGCATGGAAACAGTGGCGGGGATGGCGCAGGGCTGCCTGCCTCCTGTTGCCTGCTTGTTCCCATGGCGCGCTGGCCTGCTTGGCTTGGCTGGCATGCTAGGCAGGCTGGGCTGGTCGTTGCTGCCTGCCCTCGAGCGCCCGCCCCGCCCCGCGCCGCTCGCCGCCTCATACCCCACCCGCCCGCCCGCCCGCCCGCCCCGCCTGACCGCCCACCACGCCGCCACTGCCTGTAGATCCTGCAAGCCCACACGATCGACTACCCAATATTTACAAACTACTGGCCCCGGGAGGGCAGCAGGCACATAGACACCATGCTGCAAGGGCGGGGCATCCAGGTGAGCGGCCGGGCAGAAGGTCCCACACCTTGCGCTGTGAAGCTGGCCGAACAGCTTGCAGCCGCCACCGCGGCGGTGACAGCATGCTTCTTGTGCCAGCAGCGTCACACCCCTACCCCCTGTGCCTTCACCCCCGCTCGCCCTTCCCTGCCTGCCCGTGGTGTGAGCAGCTCACGATGGGCAACAGCAGCAGCAGCGGCGGCGGCGGCGCCAGGAGCTTCATGGTGCTGGGCTTCCAAAACACGGCGGAGCTGGTCTGCTCCTCCACCAACCTGCGGGGAGGCGCCAGCGTGCTGCACGTGCTGTCCCTTCACAAGTGAGCCGCTGCTGCTGCTGCCGCTGCGGGGCCTGCCCACTGCCGCCGTCGAGTCGGGCCCACCGCCTGCCGTAGCCCTTGCGCGCTGCCATCCAGCCCGGTGCCTGCTGCTGGCGGTGCAGCTGCAGCACGGGGCGCTGGTGGCAGAGCCGAGAGCTGGGCTGTTTGGTTGACCTGCTCAGGTTGGCACCTTGCTGCAGGGGAGGCACGCAAGCGGGGCAGGCTGCAGCAGGGCAGGCGGCGCAGGGGAGAGCCGGGCAGGCCGGGCAGGCAGCAGCGGCGGGGGCTGGGCAGGGCGCACAGGCAGTTGCTGGGCAGGCGAGAGCTGCACAGGCGGCGCAAGGACTGACGGTGAAAGCAGCAGTGTTGCAGATGCAAAATGGCGGAACGCAGAACAGTTGAGTTGAATCAGCTACTTTTTGTCACCCAAATCCACCAGGCAAAGTTCACAGAATGCAGTTGCAACAATCACAGCGGTGGGAGTGAGGCAGAGGGAGCACAGCCATCGTGTAAATGTTCGGTTTGGTGAGGGTGGAGGAATATCCCATATCTCCCAGACAATGGAACTTGCAGACAGCCACAGAAGCTTTCAATGATGCAGGATGTATCAATTTTATAAATGTCGCGCCGGGCTTGCATCGTTGTCAACGGGAAACCACGAGGCACAAGTGCCTCTGCAACTTGGAAGAGGCTCGCCGCACTGCGCCGCTGCCGCTTCCTCAGCAGAGCGCCGCTGCCAGCGCCAGCGCTGCGGCCACCAGCCAGCCGCCCAGCCGGCGGCGCCCCTCACCGGCGCTCGTCGGCGCCGGCGCGGGTGCAGCGGGGGTGGGGGCGGGGGCTCCGCCAGAGGAGAGGGTCTTGAGGAAAGCGTTGACCTCCGAGGCGAAACGCTCAGTATCCTGGGCCCACAGGCCATGCCCGGCGTCCGGATACTGTAGCACAAGCGCAGGGGCAGGCAGGGCAGCAACACATGCGTCAGGGGAGCGGCCACCGACCTTCCAGCCCGCAGCAGCAGCCCCAGCACCGGCCGGACAGCTGGACAGCCCGGGCGGCGGTCCTATCGGTCCCCGCCGCCAGCCGCAACACAGCCCCGCACCGCGCCCCGCCGCAGCGTGCATGGCACAGCGGTGCCCTGCCCTGCTGCAATCAGCAACCGAAAGGGGCTTTTGACCTTATCGCCCGCTCACCACGCTGAGCTGGGCCTGCGGCAGGCGGTCGGCCAGCACTTGGGCGTTCTGGGGGGGGATGATGAGGTCCTGCGCCCCCTGCACCACCAGCGCGGGCAGCTCGATGCCCGGCAGCGCGTCGTACACGGCGCTGCTCTCCTCAAAGGCGGCCGTGGCCTCCGCCTGCTGCTCGCTGGTGTCTGGGTTGGTGTAGTTCTCCCCCAGCGCCTCGGACATGAAGGCGGAGCCCAGGAGGAAAGCGCAGGCCCCCGCCTCGCCCTCGGGCGTGGTCAGGTTGAACATCACGCCCGTCGCCTCCTCCCCGTTGCAGCAGGTCAGGGCGGTGATGGTGGCGTTGTCGGGGAACACCATGTCTGTGGCGGCAGGGAGGGCAGGGCAGCGCGGCAAGCGGGCAGGCGAGGTCAATGGCACGGGCCCGGGTGCATGGGCGAGGGCAGGGACAGAGCAGCAGCGGCAGCGGCAGCGGCGGCGGCGGGAGCCTGCTGCGCAGCATGGCGGCAGCTGGGCGGGACGGCGGTATGGCGCAAGCGCCGCCGAGCATGGCCCCAGGGCTGCCGGCGTGGCCGCGAGGGCCGAGCGGCGGCGGCGGCGGCAGCGCGGCGTGCCTGGCCCGCCCACGGCGGTGTCCGCCAGCACCAGGCCAGCCAGCTCAGAGCCGTACTGCTGGGCCATTGACAGCGCCACCATGCCGCCCATGCTCCTGCACGCACCAGGCGGAGCAGGCAGGGGCGGCCCAAGGCAGCGCAGGCACTCCGCTCGGCGCCAGCCCCTCCCAGGCAGGGCGGGCATGGAGCCAGGCGGGCCACCCGGCTGCCCCGCAGCAGCAGCAGTGGCCATGGCCGCAGCAGCGGTGCGCGCGCAGCGGCGACAAGTGTTGCAGACAAAACTTCTCCCAGCTGCCCGCCCAGCCAGCGGCGGGGCCGCTCACCAGCCCAGCAGCACGGGCTTGGCGTCTTCGGTGGCCACGCCCGCGTCTCGCAGCAGGCCCATGATTGAGTCGGCCATCGACTCGATGGTCAGCGGGTCGGGGCTGGTGTCGGTGCTGTGCC
>NW_005435068.1:140442-175830 GCF_000147415.1 Chlorella variabilis
CCCCCCCCCCCCCCCCCCCCCCCCCGTTCCCCCCCCCCCCCCCCCTGGCAGCCCACCTTTGCCAGCAGCTGGGGCAGCACCGGGCCCCACTCGGCCATGGTTGTGCCAAAGCCGGTGATCATCACCACAGTGGGGCCGGAGCTGCACGTCGGGGGCAGGGGGGCGGGGGCAAACCAGCGGCAGTGTGACGCGCAGCAGCGCCAATGCGGGTGGCGGCGGCGGGCACGAGGTACTGCGGCCGCCCACCTGTCCTCGGCGCCGAAGATGTAATACGGGAAGGAGACGTCCCCAACCTGCGCCGTCTGCAGCGGACCCGTCCAGGTGGCGTTGGGGTCGGTGGAGAGCCCCAGGGCGGCGAGCTCATCATCCAAACCCGGCCCTGTGTAGTCGCAGTTCTGGCCTGCAGGCGGCGTGAACCAGCGGCATGCTCACTCCTTCAGCGTCAGGGCGCAGCGAGCAGCGTGGCGAGCCAGCCCTACCTTGCACCAGGGCCAGGTGTGCCGCCAGCAGCACCAGCAGCACGCCAAACCGCTTGCAGGCCATCTTGTATGAACTGAGAGTGCATCAGACGCGCGATAGTGCCATTTGTGAGAGGGCGGGATCTGCCTGAGATGCCACCTGGCGGCGCCGGGCGCCGTGGCCGAGGGGGATGGTGTGCAGCCCTACCATATATGCACGAGTTTCCCTGGGTGGAAACAGGCCGGAAACACCCCTGGAAACTATTGCATTTTCCCTGGCTGGAAAGAGGGAGTTTCTTACAGGAAACAGCTGGAAACAGGGCCGCTGGAAACGTGGGTTTTCTAGGGAGGAAACATGGGGATGGGCGGCGGCGGCAGGCTGATGTGTCCGCCGCCACCGATCACAGGCAGCGCTTGGCAGCGGGGCTGGGTGAGCGAGGACGGCTGTGCCTGGCCCTGCTGCAGCAGCTGCTGCGCATGCTGGGCTGCTCGCCGGCTTACTTCTCCTGAACCGCCCTGGCGACGAGGGTGGGGAGGCCGCCACGGCGCGCCACACTGGGCCGGGGCTGCGCCTGACCGTGGTAGCCTGTGCCTCCGCCTGCAGCACGCAGCAGCGATACAATGTGTTGTGGTCGGCATGCATGGCAAGAGCACGCCAAACTGCTGGGAGTCTGGCCAGCAGGGTTGGGGATTGTGTGCGGGCGGGAGGCACTTCACAGCAGCAGCAGGAGCAGCACAGGAGCAGCACAGGGCAGCAGCGGCAGCAGCAGCAGCAGCAGCAGCGAAGCAATGCAAAGCACAGAACAGTACAGCGCAGCACAGGAGGCCTCCTGCCTGGTAGATGTAGGCCAACGGGATACCGCTGTCCACGTAATGAGCCCGGTCAGTCTGGCGCAGCGCCCGCTCCACTGGCGGCAGGTGGGCCAGGGGGTCATACAGTTGGGAGGGGGGGGGCGGGAGTAGCAGGTGTGGAAGGGTCAGTTGGGTGGAAGGGTCAGTTGGGTGGAGGGAGGCAGCGGCGGGAGTGTGAGCGAGGGTGAGGTGCGAGGGTGCTGCGCATGTAGCTGGCGGCAGCGCCAAGTTCAGGGCAGCTCCCGCACCGTCTGAGTGGGCCACTACCCCGTCTCGCTTGAGTTGGTCGACCAGCCAGTCCTGGCCGCGGGAGCGCATGGCGGCAGACGCGCCCGCTGCGCCGTGCGACGTCGGCGGGCGGGGAGGCTGCCGCGGCGGCGCGGAGAGCGCTGCGGGCGGGCGGGCGAGAGGGGGACGGCAGGGGAGCAGGCATCCAGCGGTGGAACGAGGGATGAGAGGGCAACACAGGGTGGAGAGTTCATGTAGCAGCAAAGGCAGGGGTGGGCGGCCGGGTGTTGCAGTACCCTTGTAGCGGCTCAAAACCTGGCCCCGGTGCGGGTTCTGACGGCAGCATTGGCACCCACCTTCGCTGCGGAGGAAGCTCCTGGAGGCATGGAGCTATGCTGATGGCAGGTACCTTCAGGGCTCGCCTGCAGCGCGGCACAGGAAGGCAGTGCTGAAGGGCAGGCCAGTGTGGTGCAGAACCAAATTGAGGTGAGTCCCAGCTTCGGCAGGTTCGGCAATGATGCATGCATGCGCGTGCGCAGCTGATGCCTGCCAGCGGCAGCGGGCCTTGGGCATACCTGAACCACCCATCCTCTTCCACCGCATCGTCATTCTGTAGCAGAAAGTTTGCTGCCAGGCAGGCTGTCGGCGCGGGGCCGCCATTCATGGCTGGCTTGACCTTGCGGCAGCTGACGAGCCGTCGTGCTGCTGCTCCTAAAGCCTGCGGCGGGGTAGAGGGAGGGTGCGCTGGACTGCAGGGCCAGAAAAGGAGCGCCGGCCAATGTGCTATGCACAAACTGAAGGCCGCAGCTCGACAGCCGCAGGAGTGGGCGCGCGCGGCGGGCAGCCCTCCCCGAGCCCGCTGCACACCTGTGCCAACAGTGAAAAGGATGCCGGAGATGGGAGGGGTCGTCAAGTGGTGCTGCACTGGCGAGGTGGGATTCATGAGCTGCATCGGGTGGGATCGGGAGGCACCAGGGTGAGAGGGTATGGGAGTGGCAGGCTGCTCAGCAGCGGAGGGGTTGCCTGCCGCATTGCTGCCAGCCCTGCTAGAAAATCACACGCGGTTGCACAGCAGCACATGGCGACAGAGCAGCACGCGCGGCACTGAACATGGGTGCTGGTGAAAGGTAGCAGGTTAGCAGGGCCAGTCTGGTGGAGGTTGCAGCACCCGCAGGGCGTCGAGGATGCAGCACCCGCAGGGCGTCGAGGGTGCAGCACTCGCAGGGCGGGCGGCGGCGCGGGCGGCGGCGGCGGCGGCCGCTGCTGACCGGCAACGGCAGCATGGACCACCTGCTGCCAACCTTCTGGACTTCGCTCTGGTGCTGCCGCAGGCTGCGCTGGTGAAGCCGCTACGCGAGGTCAACGATGCGCCCAGCTGCCATCAGCCCGAGCTGCAGCCCGCGCCCAGCTGCCCGTAGATCCTGTTTAAAGGTCGGCGGTCACCGCCTGAGCCGCGGGGGCCAGCATCGCGGGCTCCTGGCCGCCGATCACTTCGGCCGATCAGGGCCCGC
The DNA here is from genome assembly GCF_000147415.1 of Chlorella variabilis. Taxonomy (NCBI): domain Eukaryota; kingdom Viridiplantae; phylum Chlorophyta; class Trebouxiophyceae; order Chlorellales; family Chlorellaceae; genus Chlorella; species Chlorella variabilis. The sequence continues at coordinate 143,492 of NW_005435068.1, forward strand.
CCGCCTCGGTTGCAGGGCCGATTGTAGCTGTATGCATGGCAAAGCAGCAGGCCCGTGCCGCTGAAGACCGCACGTTATCTCTTCTTCCTGCCGTACTCCGGGCAGCACATCCCCAAGGGCGCGTCCCGCACCCACTCGGGCCACTCGCACCTGCTTCCTGAAGTGTTTTGGACAATGTGGCGATGCTACGCGAGATGGGATGAAGGCCACACTGAGAGGCTTCTCCTCCTGCTGCGGTGGGGCTTGCAAATGCTGCAGCGGGGCATAAAATGCTGGTAGGGCGCGATGCAGCGGGCGCAAGTTGGACGGCCTCACATGGCAGCGGCGGGCATCGCCGACGGCGGCGGCGGCAGTGCAGGGGCAGGTCAGTGCTTGGCAACGCTTAGCCATGGGTTGGCATGCACACCGTGAAGAAAAGGAATGCATGCCATTGTAGTGAGGTTGAAAATTGCAGACTGCCGCTTTTGCATTGTTGCGGCGATGAACAACGACAGCAGGTTAGTCGTATGCCGGGTTTCCACTGAGCTGCACGCCGCTTCACTGGTGCGCTCAATGCATTGTTTGTGGTGCAGCACCATGAGACAGAGCTGCAGTGCGTCCAGCGCCTACTTTGCTAGTTGGATGCTCCAGGTTGATGCTGTCAGCCCCGCCTACGCCGCCACCTAAGCCTGGCCGGATTGCTTGCCGGCCCCGCTAGCTCAGTTTCAGCTGAAGGCACATCCAGGTGCGGGCTGCTGGGTTATTATGCCCACTCCCTTCTTCATTCCCATCCCAAGCTTCTGCCAGCTGTCAGGCACCTCGGCAGATGTGTGCCATGCCAACATGGCCCTGCTGTATGGCCTCCCTGCCCGCTCGTGCAGGTCCGAAACCTGATGTTGGAAGTGCAGCGCGTGGACCTGCGCAAGGCCAACACCAACAGCTACGTTGCGGCCACCTTCACGTTGCCCGCCGCCAACAGGCAGGCAGCTGCCAGCAAGCTGTATGTGGGCCGGCTGCAGGAGGTGCTTGTGGTGCCCATTGGCAGCCAGCGTTGCACGCTGCTGAGCGCGTTGTGGTGCCGGGAGATGGTGGAGGATGAGCAATTGCTGGGGCTGTGGTGTGTGCGTGCCTGCGGCCAACCCCTTTGCCGCCGACCACCCGATTGAGGCCTGCCGCATCAACTTTCAGGTGTGGCTGACCACCAACCCCGACCAAGCCGCACTGGCGGCAAGTGCACTTCAAGACCAAGGCAGCGCACGCCATCCCCAACCACCTGCTGCGCAACCCACGCCTTGGAGTGAGCCGCAATGGCGAGTCTCATGCTGGGCCCGCTCTGCCTTCCCGGCCGCCCCGGCTTCCTACCAACATCTTGTTGTGATGCTTGCATGTTCACACATGTAATGCAGTCGGTACCCAGCAGCAGGCACGGTTGGTCCCAGACTTATTGGCTGTGGCAGCGCCAGCGAGCTGGCGCCAGCGAGGCGCCGCCCGCCCATGGCATGTCCCCTTGGTCCCCTCTGTTTCCCCCTGTTTCCCTGGAAACTCACTCATTTCCCCCAGAAACCTCACTTTTTCCGCTCAGAAACGCTGGAAACGCCTTGGGAAACTCGGTATATATGGTAGGGCAGCCTGGACCCTCATCCAAAGCCCCTCACCAAGGGCACGCCCTCACATTTACTGATAGCTGTCTAGCATTAGTTTCCAGATCCCCAACATGGAGGGAGGCATGTGCCACAGGGGAATGCACGCCACCCCCTCGCCTCGTCTTCCGCTTCCCGCCACTGCTGCACGCCTCGCCCCGCCGACGCCAAGAGCGGCACAGCCTACGCCTCCTGCCATCAGTCCAGCGCCTCCCCCAGCAGCAGGCCACCTAGGATGCCCGCCCCGGCCGCCGCCAGCGTCTTTCCAAACCCGCCGCCGCGGCCGGCGCCGCCGCAGGCGTGGCCGGCGCCCCAACCGGCCGAGGTAGGGGGCTGGTGGTAGTACGGTGCGGGCCCTGCAGGACAGCAGGAAGCAGCGGGGGTGTGACAAGGTGCAGGTGCAGGCAGGCGCTGGGAACAACCATGCACATGCCAGCAGGCCGGCTGGGTGGCGATCACATGCGGGCAGGCAGGGCGGAGAGCACAATGCCGCAACCCCAGACCTGGCTGGAAGGTAGGGGACCATTGGTAGGCTGGCGCAGGCGGCGGCACGCCAGAGCCGGGCGAGCTGGAGGGCGGCGCGTCCGCCGGCGGCGGCACGGCATACTGCACGGCAGGCGGGGGCCGCGGCAGGGCGGCGTCAGGCAGCGCCGAGGGCGGCGGTCGGGCGGCGCGCAGGTTGCGGCAGAGCCCCGCCGATTGCCAGAAGCCGCAGGCAGCACCTGCTGCGGTCCCCACGGGCCGGGCGGCGGGGTGCTGGGCGCCGGCACGCCGGTCACGGGCGCCGCTGCCGCCTGGGGCGCGCCAAAGCTGGCTGCCCAGTGGGACAAGGAGGCGCTCTTCCCAGGTGGCTGCTGCTGCTGGGGCGAGGGCACTTGCTGCCATGGGCTCCACTCCCCGGCCGGTGCGGGCTCCACAGCAGCAGCTGCCGCCGCAGGCAGCGGGGGCGCGCTCGGCGGCCCGCCGTCGGCCGCGGCGCTCCAGCCGCTGGTCGCAGGTGGCGGCACCAGGGTGCCGCTGGCAGTGTCAAAGGGGGAGGGCGGGTATGGTGGGGGCGGCACAGGCCGCACACCTGCAGCGCATCATCTGGGTGTATGGGAGCAGCTTTGCTTAAGAGCAGGTGCGGAAGGCAGCGGCTTGGGGCCAGCAGCCCAGAAGCTGCTGCTCTGCACCGGGTGCGCTGCTGACTGTCTTGTGCTGCACCAGCGCACCCTGCTGCGCCCTGCGGGCCTGCTCAGCCTTCTGCTGCTGCTGACCGAAGTCATCTAGCTTGTGTGTGTGGTGCACGCTCTGGGAGGCCTTGGGGGCGGAGCAGCAGCCGCCCATGGCCGTCCAAGGCAAGATTGGAACAGCGAGGAAGCCTGACTGAGCCTGCAGGCTGTCCAATGCGAGGGGCGGCGGCAAGGGAGGACAGCAACAGCGGGGCCACGCCCCAGAGCTCTCTCAGGCAGCACTGATGGCACGCAGTAGGGCATCAAATGTGAGAGGAGGCTCAATTTGAGGAGGAAACCCGCTGCAGAGCGCCACCTGGCAGCTTCTTTCTCATTGAGCAGCGTTTGGCGGAAATGCTTGCAAGTGAATGGTGTTGCAGGTGAATGAAATAGATCATCGAGCGTGAATAAAAACTCAGTGCAGGCTGTCAATGTCAGTCAGGGAGCCAGTCAGCAAGGGAGATGGGGGAGGAAAGCAGTACCAGCCTATCCAGCGGCGCGTGGTTCCCGAAAAGATGGCGGCGCCGGTCGCAACAGCGGAGGAGACACACACGCCTACAGCGCCTACAGCCACGCTGGGCCCCCTCAGTTGGATGCAGTCCACCACTCAAGGTCGCCTGCAGGTGGGGCGGTACAGCTGGTACCCGCTTCAAGTGGGCCGCCGCCGGGCTCTCCGCCTCCGCAGGAGGCACCAGGCCAGGCCCCTCGGCACCCAACACACACACACACAAATGTTGGTCCCCTACCCACTACCCTCCCTGCAGCCACCCAGCCACCCAGCCGCACACGCACCGGATGACTTGTCTCGGAAGGCGCCCTTGGCCCGCCGCCGGCCGTCGGGGCGGTACTGCAGGTCCCACGCGCGGTACCCACCTGCCAGCTCAGACAGCGCGCAGTACCCCGCGCCCTGCAGCGTCCGCGCCGCCGCCGCCACAATGTCCTGCGCAGGGTGCGCGCAGGTTGGTGCGGGTGGGTAGGCAGTGGGGCATGGGGGCCGTGTGCGAGCAGTGCGGCAGCCCCGACGGCCGCCCAACACACACCCACTTGGCACTGTGGTAATGCAGTGTGGCAATGCAGTGGTAATGCAGTGTGGTGCACACCGCAACCAGCCAGCTCGCCGCCACCACCCGCCCACAGACGCCCACCTCTCCGTCCACGGCGCCCGTGCCGTTGGGCGCGATGCTCACAAACTGCTCCTTGCTGACAAAGGCGGCGCTGGTGTGGGCATCCAGGGGCGCTCCCGGGCCGTACAGCACCGCGGGTGGGGCCGCGCCGGGCGGGCCCAGCGCCGCGGCGGCCGCCTCGAGGAAGCCGGGGTTGGGGCGGGTGTCTGGGGACAGGCTGGGGCCGGAGACCAGGACATAGGGGGCGTGCGCCGCGCCCTTGATGCGCCCCCACTCGAACTCCTTGGCGCCACGCACATCCAGCGCCACCACCGCCCGCCGCTGCAGCGCGGCCGCCAGCTCATCAGGGCCGACGCCCGGCAGGCCGCTGGCGGTGGGCGGCGCGGGCGGCGGCCCGGCCCCTCCAGACTCCGCCTCGTCCTCCTCCGAGGCAGCGGCGGAGGAGGTGGGTTCGGCGGGCCCGCCGCCCGCGGCGGCCGCCGCGGCCCACCTCTCCGCCGCCGCCGCGCGCGCCGCGTCGGCCGCCGCGCGCCGCACCGCCTCGGCCGCCTCGGCGGCGGCCACGCGGCGGGCGCCGTCGGCCGAGGCGCGGCGCGCCCAGCGTGCCTGCCGCTCCCCCGCCAGCAGTACGTCCCGCTCCAGGCCCTTCATGTACTGCAGGGACAGGCGGGTGTCCAGTACCGCCTGCTGCTCAGCCGCCAGCTCCTCCCCAGCTGCCAGTGCAGCGGCCAGAGACACCTCCGGCTCCATCGCCGCTCCGTCACGCTCCACAAGCGCGGCGCTCAACCCCTGCATAGGGTATGGAGTTTAAGGTTGGCGCCAGCGGCAGGCAGGGGCGGCGAGGCCGGCAGGCTGGCACAGAAAGCAGCGCCGGCATGCCAGCAGTCGGCCCACGCCGCAAGTGCCCCCCCAAACCAAAACAGCAGCGACGGTCCGCTGGCAAGGGCCCCGCAGCGCACCTGCGCGCCGCCCGCCTGGTGCAGCCAGCGCCGCACCGCGCCGTCCACCAGGCGAGCCTTGATGGAACCAAAGAAATCCATGGGCTGCTCCGGGAAGGCATCCAGGAGCACCTTTACATCCGCCGCGCCCAGCTGCGGGGCAAACAGCGCGCGCAGCGCCGCCGCCATCTCGCCGCGGCTGGGCTCAAAGTAAAACTTGTCCATGCGGCCCTCGCGCACCAGCGGCTGCGCGGTACAGGAGGCGGTACAGGAGGCGGTACAGTGAGGAGGTGAGGGCAGGGGGCAGGCGAGGGCAGGCAGGCAGGCAGCGGTGAGGAAGCGGAGCGGAGGGAGGACGCGGCTGGGGAGGCGAGGGAGCGCAGAACGCGGCATGGGAGGCTGCTGGCGGCTGATCGGCTCCCGCGGCTGCCCTTTCCAGCTCCCAACCTGCCAGTATCCCCGCTGTCTCCTAGCATTCCAAACAAGACACACTGGCCGCCCCGCAGCCAGCCACCCCAACACACCCACAGACCACCACACCGCGCCGCCAGCACCGCCGCCAGCACCCCAGGCCTCCCCCCACATGCTCACCGCATACAGGCAGGTGAGGTCGTTGGCGGTGACGTAGATGGGCACCCGCAGCGCGCGCCGCCGCACCGCCGCCCACTCCTGGCCCGCCGACACGAGCAGCGGGTCGTCGCACAGTGCCATCAGGGAGCCCTGCAGCAGGTGGTGTCAAGCAAGGGTGTGTGGGTGGGCGTGTGGGTGGTTGCACGTGTGTGTGTGTGCGCGCGCGTGTGAATGTGTGTGTTATAGAGACAGTAAGAGAACAATCGAAGGACAGCGAGAGCAGGCACACAGCACCTCGGGACGCCCCAGGGCTCCGGGCGCGTCGTGCACCCTCCCTCCCTCCCCCGCCACCGCCGCCCCGCCGCCGCCAGCTGCCCACCCCCACCTGCAAGTTTTGCGTGTTGACGGTGTTGGCGGTGTTGGCAAACACCCCCACCCCGGCATCCAGGTCGCTGATCACTAAGCAGGTGGCCTCCCCCGTGGACTCAGTGTGCCGGGCTGCAGGGCAGGGACAGGTGCGTGTGTGTGTGTGGAGCGTGTGTGAGGTTCGGCAAGGGCGCGGCGGGGCACCAGTGGCCGGCTCCAAGCCGGCAGCCGCGCCCAGCCACCCCGGGCAGCAGCGGCGGCCGCACCCGCAAACGCGTAGCGCTCGCGCAGGCGCCTCCCCGGCTCCCCCGCCCACTCGTCCTCCAGCTCCCCGGCGCTGAGGCAGACGGGCAGCACGCCCATCCTGGCCAGGCACAGCTCCAGAGTGAAGGTCTTGCCCGCACCCTGCAGGGCAGAGGGCGTGGCAGCAGGTCGGGGGGTGCAAGACGGGGACCACCGACGGCCGGCAGGGCACAGCGAGGGCCAAGCGCTGCCGCCGCGCTGCACTACCCACATCCTGCGCCGCCTGGCTACCTACATCCTGCGCCGCTCATCCCGCTGCTCCACCGCACACAGGCCAGCCAGCCTGCCCCAGCCAACCAGGCGCGGCGGCAGGCACGCACCTTAGGCCCCCAGATGCCCAGCGCCAGTGGCACCTGCCCCGGCAGCAGGCCGCCGCCCGCCAGCGCGTTGCGAGCAAAGTGCACTGCGCGGCAGGAGAAACAGCCACAAGCGTTGAGCACAGGCCGCCACGCTCCCACTGGCTGTGCTTCATTTCACACGGGCATAGCATCCGGATGCCGGCTGCGGTTGCAGGCAGACGGCAGAGCGGGAGGAGCGCGGGCGGCCCCACCACCCACCTGCCACCCGCTCCAGGAAGCGGGGCGAGGGCTCCAGCCCCGCGGGCAGGTGGGCCAGGCTGCGCAGGCCGGTGCCCAGGCGCAGGTCTGGGCCGCTCGCCACGTCAGCATCTACACCCAGCAGCGAGCCCTTGAACAGCTCCTCGCTCACCCCGCTGCGCTGGCTGAGGATGAAGTCCTCGCCGCCCAGCACCGCCACCTCCCGCCTGCAATCGCGCCCCGCCGCAGCGGCCGCGGCCGCCGCGTGCGCCGCGGCAGCGGAGGAGTCTGTGCCGCCGCCGCCGGCGCGCGCCGCCACCCGTCTGGGGGCGGGCGGCTGCCGGGCGGAGCTGACGCGAGTTGCAGATCTGCCACTTGCAAGTGCTTCAGTGTTCGTAGCAGCCGCGAGTGGGTATAGGGGATAAATCGCTGGGCTGGGGGCCCAGCGCATTGAGGGTGGCTGGCTGCTGGTGAAGCAGTCGGAGCCCTGACCTGTCGCGGCGCAACTGTCAACTTACAGCCTTTGATATCAAGCAAAATGCGCGTTCATCCATGCATCATGCTGTGGCCGCCGCCAGCGCGGGCGCCGCTGAAGTCATGATGACTTGTCTGTTCGCTGGCTGTCGGGGCCCTTGCTCATGTGCTGGACGCTTAAATGATCAAATTGTTAGAAGAAGGAAATGATTGCAGTCATGCACAAGCTCAGCTGGGGGAAACGCGGTACCAAGTATCAGGAGGGGTGAGAGGTAAGGAACAGTGCTCGCAGGGCAAAACTCAAGCAGAAGATGTGCTCCAGGGATCCAGAGGTGAGCAAAAGGGTCAATTTGTTGTTCATTGTAGCCGTCCAGGTCAGTAATAGCCACCGTTGTCCACCACCACTGTGTCGCCGCCCCAGCCGCCATTATCCACCACCACTGTGTCGCCGCCCCAGCCGCCATTGTCCACCACGACCGTGTCGCCGCCCCAGCCAACGTTGTTCTCAACGATCGTGGTGTTGTTTTCTGCAGGCAGGGGGTTGTAGGGAGGCCGGTATCGTCAGCATGAGGAAGGGCCGTCAAGGAGGGGTCACGTGACGCGTCAGGCGCCGGCTGGCGCTGAATTGCGGCAGCCAGCAACTTGGCAGCACAGAGGTGCATGCATGCCGCACTGCATCACCTATGATTGTGGGCCCTCCCACCGCGTAGCCAGGCCGCATGGCCTCTGCCAGCAGCACGCCTCCGGCAAACCCGGCGGTCGCTCCCAGCGCCGCCGCGCCGCCGGCGCCCATGCCGCGCTCCTCCCGTATCACAGTCACTGGCTGCTGCACGTAGCCGTAGCCTGGATAGTAGGGCTGCTGGTATGCTGCGGGTGCCGGAGGAGGCACGTAGCCGTACGCTGGCGGCGGCGAGGCGGCATAGCCGTACGCTGGCGGCGGCGCGGCTGCGGGATAGGCGGCCTGAGGGGGGCCCGCATAGTATGCGGTGCGTGCGGTGGTCACCGCCTCGGGCTCGCTAAAGCAGCACCCCTGCCAGATGCAAGGGGACCAGGTGGCATGCTTGTCAGGGGAACAGAGCACTCATAAGCACGCCGCCTGCGCCCCTCCGCCGGCCAAAGCGGCGGACGACGGCCAGCTGGCGGCGGCGGCAGAAGGAAGAGGCTGGCGGCGCAGGGGCGGACCCTGCCACATGCCATTATCACAGCTCCAGGCATCGTTTGCGACCGCAGAGGGCCTCACGCGTGCAGAGCAAACGCGGCAACCGTCACCCGCCAGCTGCACCGCGCTCCCAGCGCGCCCTCACCATTTTCAACGGATCGCTAGGGGTCTTATATCCGATCAATAAACGCTAGAGGTCGAGCTGCTGCAGGGTGTTGGCTTCCGGTTTTGGCGCTGTCCAAACCTGTGTACCCGGAGCTGCTGGGAAGGGTGCAAATAGATATGCCGGGTAGCAATAATAATGCGGAAGGCCGCTGCCCTGCGCTCATGACCGGCAGGGCACCCAGATGGCGCCACCGCCGCGCCTCCAGCTGGCGCCGCACGAAGGGGCGCATAGCTGCCCCAGCCGCCGTCCGCTTACACAGGCCCACCGCCCAGCGAATCAAAACAAGTCTGCCCCGCGCGTGGCCACCGCGTGCTGCCCCAGCTTCACCAGCAGCGCATCCGCCCGGGTGGCGGCCGCCAGGCACGCATCCCGCTCCCCCTGCACCCCCCGCAGCTGCTGCGTCAGCAGCCGCTCGCTCTCCCGCGCCGTCGACTCTGCCAGCTGGAGCCGCGCCGCCAGCGCCGCGCCGCGCTGCCGCTCCACAGACACCTCCTGCTGCGCCAGCGCCAGCTGCCCGGCCAGCTCCTCCTCGGCGGCGCCGCTGCCGGCCTGCCGGCCAGAAGACAGCCACACGCAATGGCACATTCTCAGCCAAAGCAGGCTGATGCATGCAGCACGGTGTGGAGCTGTCGCTGGGCTAGTGGTCCACGGCTGCATCACGCACACAAGCCGAAGCCCGCTACAGTGCCGCTACCCCCCCCCCCCCCCCCCACACACACACACACACACTCTTGCGAGTGCTTGCAGGCTTGCCCACCTGCGCCTCGGCCAGCGTGGCCCGCAGCCGCTGCACCTGGATCTCCAGGCCGTCGCGGTCCCGCTCCGCCTCGCGCCGCACCAGGTCGGTGGCGGCCAGCCTGCGGGCACCAGCAGGGGGTGAGGGGTGCCGTGCAGTGGGGTACATCCTCCCATGTAGGCAGGGGATGGGAGGCGTTGTGTGAGGCGCGCCTGCACCCCTGGCCGGTGACCCGAGGGTCCAACTAGTTGCGGTGGAACGGGGCAGGCACCCACGGGCGGCGCAGGCCACAGCCCACCTGGAAGCGGTGCCGCCCGCCTCCTCCTTCAGGCACTCCACCTGCCGCTGCGCCCGGGACAGCTGCGCGTCGCTCGCCGCCAGCTGGCAGCGCAGCCCGGCGGCCTCCCCTGCGCAGGGCACATGCCACCACGGCGGCACATGCCTCAGCACCTGCCGCAAGCCACGCATCAAGCGCACGGGGCAGGCCAGCTAGAACAGCAGGCACCAGGCGCACCTTCCGCGGCGGCGGCCGCCGCCTCGGCCGCCTGCAGCTGCGTCAGGAGCGCCTCGGCATCTTGCCGTGCCGCCGCGGCCTCCCCCTGCGCCGCCGCGGCCGCCTCCTCCAGCCGCGCCTGCCGCCTGCGCCCTCCCTCGACCTCCACCCGCAGTTCCGCTATCGCCCCGGTTTGCTGCTCCACCACCTCCAGCCACCGCCGCGCCTCGGCGCCCCTGCAGCAATGCAGGCCGGGCCGCCAAAGCAAGGAAGTTGACCTGTGCCGCCAGTAATCCACGCCGCAGCCCAGCATGGGAGGCTCAGCTGCCCCGGCGCCCTACATGCTGCGCATGCACGGCGGGCACAGCGGCCACAGCGGCATGCCGGAAAGCGTTGTAGCAAGGCCATGGCAGCGGAAGCCTGCGTGGCAAGGCCATGGCAGCTCCCACCTCTCTCCCGCCTCCTCCCGCGCCCGGTCCAGCTTGGAGGTGAGCTTCAGGTTCTGGCGCTGCAGGCGGTACAGCGCCAGGCGCAGCTCCCCAGGGTCCTCTGGCGGGGGCTGCAGGGGTGGCGGCACAGGGGTGGTGCCACAGCCGGGGCTTGCGGCAATGTGAGGGGGACACAGGCCGGCCTGCCAGCTCACAGCCTGTAGCCAGGAGAGAGAAACAGCTGAAGCCGGATGCATTGCAACCAGCGCAGCAGGGGGGATCCCTGCTGAGACATCCGACAGCTGCCGGAGGCCTGAACCCTCACCTCAAACACCGCGACAGCCAGGCTGGCCGGGCCGCCGCCCGCGCGCGGGGATGCCACAACCACCGTGGCCCTGCCAGGGCTGTGCGCCCGCCCGCTGGCCCCAGGGCTGCCCCTCCCGTCCCCAGCGGCATCTGGCCCGGCCGTGGGTGCTCGCTGCCGCGGCCGCTGCGGGGAGGCGGGGTCGGGGGCTCGCCGCGCGGGCGGCGCATCCAGCTGCCTCTGCAGGTGCCGGCAGTGGGCGTAGAGAGCCTCCAGGTGAGCCCGCATCTCAGCATTGTCCTGCTGCAGCACCTGGAGCCGCTCCTGCCGCTCGGCCTGGGGAGCGTGCCCCTGAAGAAAGGCGGGGCCTATGGCGCCCCTGCTGCCGCCGCCGCTGCTGCGCTCGCCGCCGCGTGCTGCCCCGGAGCTTGCGGCGGAGGCTCTGTGCGGCTTGGGTGGCGGCGCAGGCAGCGCCTGCTTGGGTGGCGGCGCCTGGCCGGGCGGGCGGAAGGCCTTGATGCGGCCGGGTGCTGCGCCGGGAGCTGTCGACGCCTCCTTGAGGCCCCTGCTGCTGCCCGAGGACGCGTACACCCCGCCCTGCTGCTTGCTGTGGCGCAGCGAGGCGATGAAGTCATCCTTCAAGGCTGCCAGCTCGGTTTCAGCCGCCGCGCCCTGTCGCTTGGCAGCATCCAGCGCACGCAGCAGGATGGGCACCACACGCTGCTGCTGTACGGCTTGCTGCCCATCCAGCACGCCATCTGGAGGCTGCCGCACGTCGTGCTGGGGCCCCGGATGGCGCAGATGCGAGAGGGGCTGGCTAGCGGCGGCAGCAGCGCAGGCGCAGGAGGCGGCAGGCGCCGGCGCTCCGGCCTGCACACGCAGGGAAGCGGCGGCAGTCAGCGGCGTTTTGTCAAAACGTGCAACCCTGCCCTGCAGCTCCTGGGGCGACGCCAAAAGCGGCCCGCTTGTCGGTAACTGACCCTGTGCAGGCAGGCGTCCGCGGCTGAAGCTTGGTGGACGGGCTGGCTGCCGGTGTGCACGGCTTCGATGTGGTGGCATGCTGGGCGCTGCATGGCCCTCCAAGGCTCGGTGCGCTCCGTCGTGGGCACTCACTGCAACTCCCAGCTCTCGCTATGATGGCCACTTACTTGGTGGCGCATGCGAAATTACAATTGGTAGTGCAAAGCGCCCCAATGTACTAGCTTTTTTTCTGCTCCCGCCATGTCAGCGACGCTGGCGGCGCCTCCCGCGCTACTGCTCCTGCACGCTCAGGCCCTCCAGGTTGTCTTCATGGCAGGAATATTCAATCCAGAGGCGCTGAGAAAGTTTAAGATGCAACCAGATGCCGGGTGGCATCTTGGGTGAGATGGGATGGACTGCAGCAGCTTGCGGCGGCAGGAGTACTAGTAGTGGTTGGGGCGCCTGTGCTGCTGTGGGGTAGGAGAGTTACATTGCGGTATTAGATGACGGTTGAGGTAAAAGAAGAGAGGAAGAACTTTGGAAGGGATTCTGGCGGTGTTGAAGAAAAGATGAGGCTCGCAAGCAATATCGCAGCAATGAAGGCAGGGTGCAAGGGCAGGAACTTGCCTTGAAGGGAGGCACGCTGCTGGACGGCAGCAAGGAGAAGAATTCAGCGATGTCGATGTCGTGAAAAGAAGACAGGCGGGGTGAGTAACCACGGCCTCCAGGAGGAGCCAGGAGGGTCCCTGCTGATCAGTTTTGATGGAAGATGGGGGACGAGGTGCGGCCGCAAAAGCAGCGAGGGTGAAAAGTACAGGAAATCAAATCATGTCGAGGGATGGAGCGGCAGGCTCGCCCCCAGGGGAGACAAGATAGACGCAGAGCACCAAGTGGGATGCTGCAGGAAGAAAACTGGTTGCAGAGGGAGGGACAGCTGGTAGGGAAGTGCAAGCAGGCAGGCAGTCGCGGATGGTGAGCGACTGCGCTGCTCTCTACCCGGCGGCAGCTAGCCAGTCAGCCGCTTCAGCAGTGGCCAGCATGCTGGGTCCTTGGGCCCCGCCTTGCCGTTGCAATCATTGTCTATTCCCTTTGAACACGTCTCCAGGGTCTCCTTGCCGCCGGGCCCCTTGCGGCAGATGCTGACAGCCGCGCGGCCGGCTTTCAGCGCCTTCAGCCGCAGCACCACCCCCGCGGCCGCATTCTCCCAAGACTGGTTGACTGCACGCAGCAGCGGCCGTGGGCACAATCATGGGGGTCAGCTGATGGAGTGAGAAAACAGAGGTGCCCCAGCACCGCTGCCCTGGCAGCCGCCTCGATTCCAGGACGCGAGGCCAGGGGCACGAAGCACGCCCCTCCCACTCACCTGCCAGAGCCGCATGCCAGGTTGTCAGCTGCGAGTCGAAGGAGTGCTCGATGGGGGAGGTGTGGATGTGCACCTTGTTGGCAGCGGCGGCAGACAGCAACGCGTCGCCGCCGGCCCGCGTGCGCAGGCTCATGAAGATTGGCTCCCCGCCGCTGAGCCAGGTGGGCTTGATGCGCACGCCGCTGAGCACGGACGTGGCCTGGCTGGCCAGCGTCGTCTCCACCGTCTGCCCCGCCCGCAGGTTGCTGGCGTCAAAGTGCTGCACCGACAGCCAGCCCATCTGCCAGCTCTGCGGCGTGTTGAAGCAGCGCGGCTCGCAGCAGTAGCCCTGCAGCGGCAGTCAGGCCAGGGCGGGTGGGCCACAAGAAGCCGCTGCGGCCCCGGCGTGCGACACCAGGCAACAAGCACTGCCGTCGCGCCCACGTACTCGCAGAAGCAGAAGCAGCCAGCCATGGCGCCAGCACTCACCATGGCCCCCGTCTGGTCTCCATACTCGTCAAAGCTGCCGTCTGGCTTCCACGTGCCGGCGTGCGCCAGGAACAGGTTGTGCCCCAGCTCGTGGGTGATTGCCTCCGGCGTCGTCCAGAAGTCGCCGCCGATCCAGCTGCGGCAGGGGTAGCTGCCGTCGCAGCCCACATAGCCGAGGCCCACAAAGGGGCAGGAGCCAGGCGGGATGAGGTAGACCCTGCGGCGCAGGGCCGGGGGGTGCACGTGTGTGTGAGTGTGTGTGGGGGGGTCTGGCACACAGCGGCGAGCCTGGTGGGTGGCAGGCATGACAGCGCCTTCCCTGCGGGTCAGGCTCTCTGCCACGCCGCAGTGCGGCACATGCGACTGATCCAGTCTGCCCACCGCAGGCGTGCCTCCACCCGCAGGCCCAGGGCCGCCTGCAGCTCACTTGTAAAAGTACTTGGAAAGGTCCACGCCGCGCTTGGCCAGCTCAGCATCCGCCGCGTCGGCCCAGCCGTTGAAGTCGTCGAAATCGCACTTGGAGAAGGACCACGGGATGTCGTTGCTGCGGCAGCGGCAGCAGCAGCCCAGTGGTGAGCAGGGCGAGGGGGCATGGCCGCCGGGAAGGGCAGCAGGCAGGCGAAGCTGCTGGGCGGCAGCGCCATCGGCAGCGGCGCGGCCGCTCTCCCTGCACGATACACTGTCCCCTGGGCACTCACGTGGTTCCGGCGCAGGGCAGCTTCACTGTGTCCGCCACCAGGCTGTTCTGGGTCGTCAGCCGGCTCTTGCCCAGGGAGCACCTGTTGAAGGTGCCGCCCACGGTGGGCCCCCTGGGGTTCATCTCCGCAAACACCGCCCGCCTGACATGGCTGGCGTTGAACTTGGGCAGGGCGGTGTTGAAGCAGGAGGCGCCGGCAGCGTTGACGCCCACAACTGCAGGGCAGCGGCATTATGGGCGCAGGGCTGGCATTGCAGACGCGTGATGTGCCGACAGAGGCGCAGCACCAGCCATATGGTGCCAAGTGAGCTGACGAGGATGCATGCAGCCTGCCATGCGGCTGGTAAGGTCCGCTGCTCTGCCGCCCAATGGACGGGGCAGCTGCATTGCAGGTGCGCACTTGGGATGATGAGCGTTTTGACGTCCTTGACGATCAGCGGGTTGCTGTTGAGCACCGCCGCCGACTGCACAAAGCCGTCGCCGCTGGCAGCCGCCACCTGGACCAGGCCGCCTGCAGCACCAGCAGGCGGCGCAGCATATGGACACAGCTCAGACACGGGCAGCAAGTTGACCTGAAAAAAAGAGCACGCTGGCTGCACACGCACGCCATGTGCGGCATGTTGCAGGAGCAGCGGCATGGCAGGCAGGGTGTGGAGGGCGGATGCCGCCAGGGTGGCGATATCAGGTGAGGGTCCCCGTGCGGGCCGGGCCGGCTTACCCTCCAGCTTGGGCTTGCCGACCGGGCCTTGGCTGACTATGTCAAGGGACGAGCCGTAGAAGCAGAAGGAGGAGAGGGCGTGCGGCAGGGAGGAGGCGCCCGCGGCACGCACGCCGCCAGGGCCGCGGCTCAGCCACAGCCCCGTCACGTTGAGCCGCATGCCTGTGCGCATGCCGTGGAAGGCATTGTGCTCCTCTTCCCTCACCACGTGCACCCGCTCCCCCGCATCGGTGTGCAGCAGCAGCGCCCTGCAGAGACGCGGACATGTGGGCGGGTCATGGTCGGCAGCCTGCGGCGACGGTTGAGCGGCGCACACCGCAGCGGCGGCAGCGGCGGCAGTGGTGGCGCTGAGGCCGGGCTGGCCAGGGCCTAGTTGCAGACTCACTTGCGAGATGGGGTTCCTGGGTGGTAATCATGCGCCAAGAGAACCGCTTGGCCTGCAGGTTGTGGGAAAAGGGAGGCGGTGTCAAGCTGGAAAAGGGAGACGGTGTCAACGCTGGCGGGGGAGGCGGGTCTACGCGGGACGAAGGGCAAGCCGGCGGGGGCTTGTAGTCGCTTGCAGGCCCCCCAGAGGAGCGCGTTCAAAGCGTTTGGAGGGAGGGGAGTGGGGGGGCACTTGTGCGGCCGCCATCATCGTCCGGATACTCGGGAATGACCACGCTGCAGGCCCTCGCCGCGCTCACCTGATATCGTCTTCTTCCTCCCCGTCAGATGCTGGCGGGCGGCCCCGCAAAGCTGCGCCGCCAGAAGGAGGCTTACGAGCTGCACTAGCGCCCTTCCCGCGCTGGCTGCCCGCCGCTCCATGAATAGCCGTGGCACCACCGGCGCGATGGCGGGGTGCAAAGCAGGCGCGGGCTGGGGAGGAGGCAAAGTGCCTTGAGGCGCTGGGGCGCAGGGCGTGGGGGTGCCGCCCTTGCTGGCTCAATCGTTTGCCTTGCAGCTGTTGGAGAGAGCTAACCACAGAAGAGAACGAGCGTCCCGATGTGCACCATTACGAACGAAAATCACGTCAAGTGTTCCGGACGGGACACACACACCTAAGTGAAAAGCGTCTTTCAGCCTGCCGCCGCTCCACGCAGCGCCTGTCGACCTGAATCAGTAATTTGGAGGCAGCCATGGGGCGGCCGCCCCGCTGCACCCCAGGCGCCTCCCTCGTGACGATGGCGCTGGTTCTCGCCTCCTTCAGCACCTGCCAGGCGTTCAAACCGCACTGCCAGTGAGTGTGGAGCGCGCAGGGCAACAGCACCCCCTGCGGCCTCAGTGGGGCGTGTGACCCCTCCCCGCCGCCGCTGCCGCCGCCGCCGCCGCCGCCCTTAAGTGCCCCCTCTGCAAGCACATGCGCTGAACGCTGGCTGCCGCCCCGCCGCGACCCAGCCATCCCACCCATCCACTTACCGGCACACCCATCCTGTTGTTTGCAGCTGGTCAGGCATGATCATTGTGCCTTTTGTGCCCCAGACCGACCTGCACCTGCTCAAGCACCGGCTCATCACGGGCTGTGATGACCAGCGGTTGGATGAGGAGCGGCGCGGGCACTGCCGCCTGTGCGAGGCCCAGGCCAGCCGCAAGGCCTGCCTGGCCACCAAGGCCCAGCACTGGCACGGCGACACGGGTGCGTGCAGCCGGCATGCGGCCGAGGGCGGCGCCGCCAGCGGCACGCCGTGCCTGCCCGCCTGCTCAGCGCTCTCCCCATTCGCCGAGTCCTCGAAACATTCGCCGAATCCTCGGATGCTGCCTGCACCTGCTGCTGCTGCTGCTGCTGCTGCAGACGTGGAGACGTGCGCTTGGCAGACGCAGGATGCGCTGGGGCAAGATGTGTATGAACTCGGCTTCACGCTGGGGTGAGCGATGCACGCCTTGCTCCCCAGCCGGCCTCAGGCCCAGGCTGGGCGTCCATCACATCGCTGGCCAGCCACCACAGCCTTTCTGTAACCAGCAGCAACACACTGCAACCGCGCTGTCCCAATCTGCCGCTGCCTGCCTGGTCTGTTGCTGCTGCAGAGCCAATGTGCCTTTCATGTTCAGCTCGAGAATCCGTGAGTGCCGCCAGAGAGCAGCCTGACGCACGCCGATGCAGGCTGCAGCGATGGCTGATGCTGATGCCATGCCCGCTTGGCTCCCTGCTGTGCGGCCCTGCCCCAGAGGCGCATGCTGCTCTGCCTTCACGCGTGCTTGCTTGCGGCGGCCCTCTTACCCGCGCCCCGGCGCCGCCCTGCTCTGCCTGGCCGCCCCCGGCGTGCGTGTAGATGCAGCAGGCAAGGACGACGTGTGCAGTACGCGTCGGCAGTACACCGTGCACAACACCTGGGGCTACTCGGCCGCCTACTTTTCGGTCTACGGCGATGGGGACCTGCCGGATGGCAGCCCGCTGCCAGACGGGATGCGCCCCGATGCCAGCTGCGTGGTCAAGCCGCCGCGGAGGTCGTGCACCCTGCGCTTCCACCACACCCCGGACATGCAGTGGGAGATCTCGTCTCGAGACATCTGGACGCAGGTGGGCGCCTTGTCCGGCCGGCGGCCGCGGCTGGTGCGCTGGCAGCCCAGCGCCCGCAATCCCGCGTGCGCTGCAGGGCAGGCTGCTGGGGCCGGGGCAGCAGCATGCTCGGTGCCGCCTCGTCTCGATGGCCTGCCGCCGTTGCCGCTTTCTGCCTGCCGCAGAACCCTGGCATCATCAAGCGGCTAAACGCCACCGGCAACGAGGATTGCTTGTTCAATGCCAGCCAGCCGTGCGTGGCAGCCAAGCCGCCCTTTCAGTACACCGTCAAAATCACTGGTGGGTGCCGCTGCCCGGCCAGGGCTGTGCTTGCCGCCACCGCCACGCCGCCTGCCTCCCGCACGCCCCCACTGAACCTGCTTGCCCCCAATGCTACTCGCTGCAGCGGAGAAGTGCCACAACCGCAGCGGCAACCACAGCGCGGTGATTCAGTGCGGCGGGGCGATACCCATGGGGCAGCCAGGCTACCTGCTCTACCCCAAGGCGGTGGCTGCCACATACCGGGAGGTGCTGTGGAGCCTGGACGGTGAGCCTCGCCACCTGCTGCTGCCGCCACGACTGCCGGCTACCTGCTGTGCTTGCGATCCTGCCGCCGCTGGTACTGCTGCCTGCCGATCCTGCTGCCGTTGGTACTGCTGCCTGCCGCAGGCCTCAGGCACGCCAGGTGGAATGTGAGCTCCAAGGTGCCGCTGCTGGCCATGGTGCTGCCTAAGGCGGTGGAGGAGAAGGTCTGCCCGCCGTGGCTGGAGAAGACAGGTGCGGCGGTAGTGCTGCGGGGCGCGAGTGCGCTGGCTGCTGGAATAGCTTGAAGCTGGTGTGAGTGAGCTGCCAGCTTCTCCTGCTTCAATTTTGGCCCCACTGCGTGCCTGCGTGCGCTTACATGCCTGTCCAGCGTTTCAGCAGCAGGTGAGCAATCACCACCTGGCACCCCTTGCATCCTTGCAGTGTGTGATTTTCAGGGGGTCGCCAACCAGGCCATCGCTGGCACCTCTTGTTAGGGCAAGAAGTGTACTGGGCGGGTGCACACGAAGCCTGGAGACAAGTGAGTCGGCAGCGTTGGATACCCCACAGGCCGCCCATGAGGCCATGCGGCAGCGTTTCCAGGGTGTTGACCGCCGCCACCCGGCTGAGCCGGGCAGCGACACCGCGCCTCGTGTGGAGCCGGTCGCTCCTCCGCCCCTCGCTCTCACGCACCCATGACCTTTGCCCCTCCTGCCCCGCCCGCCTGCCCCCCCCCCACCCCCCCCCCACCCCACCCGCACAGGCTGGTGTTTGTGGTCACTTACCCTCGCTTCACGGCAGCAGAGAAGGTCTTACCAGCCCAGACGCCGCCCACTACAGCCGTAGTGGACCTCCACGGTGGGAGCCTGCCCGCGCGCAGCTTGGCCGCTGCTCATGCTTTCAAGTCACACGGACGGCAGCAGGCTCCTGGCCTTTCGCAAGGGTGCCTGCTGAGAGCGCTGCCCTGTGTCATGCTGCTGCAGGCTGGAGATGATGACTGCCAGTGGTGCTTTGCCCTCCGGGCTGGCATCGCCCGCATCCTCACCTGAGGAGCCCCACTGACCACTACCCATGCCTTCCACTTCTTCTATTCTCTATTTTTTGGTGTATCGAACTGCACTTTTAAGAACTGCTGCCCGCCTTCCCGGAAAGGGAGCATACACATGTTGCTCTGCCTCTGCCCGCGCTTGCTTCTGGCGCATGACCGCCAGATGCTTCCTCCACACATCATATTGACTGCGACCGAGCTTGTAGCTTTTCCAATGGATACATTCTTGCTGATAATCAGAACAACACAACTGCATTTAAGGGGCGCATCAAGCCTGCGGCAGGGGCCTGCGGCTGGCCCATAGGGGCTGCGGCTCTGCAGCATCGAACAAGCGTTATGAGCAGCATGCAGGGGGGTGGTCGGGACATTGTAGACGAATTCATTGAATCTACGAGCATTGGTGTGCAAAATCAACTCTGGCGAGGGGAGAATGCAAGACATCCAGCCTACCTGAGTGAGGGAGGGCGGGAATGGCGGCGGCAGCACGTCGCGCACGCTGTGCCAAAATGCAGCCAATAAGAGGGCTTGCAGACTCATCACGCACGCGATCTGCGTCATCTTTGTTTTGATATGAGCCTTCAAGCCTTTGTTGCGCTTGAAGCCCACCTCTGCCCTTGCTCAGCCCATTGGTGCTCCCCGCTCCTCAGCTCACAAACACTAACGCAGCCAGGGACAACAGCGACCTTGCCAGGAGGCACGCAATGCCGGCGCCCTGCCGCGCGCTCCTGGGTGGCCGTGCCGCCACCGCCGCGGCCACGCCGAGCCCTGCGCCCCAGACCGCCCGCCTTTCCAACGGCCTGCTTGTGCGCTGCGTGAGCAAGCGGGACGTGGCCTTCCTGGATCAAGAGATCTACCAGCGGCACGGTTCGGGCGGCTGTGTGTACCTGCGGCACGGCATCCAGCTGCCGCCCGGTGGCGTGGTGCTCGACGTCGGCGCCAACATCGGCCTCTTCAGCCTGCGGGCTGCGCAGGAGCTGGGGCCTGGGGTGCGCCGCCTGCTGCCTTGCTTGTCGCTGTCGCTGTTGTTTGTGTCACGTCCACCCGGCTGCGGCTGTGCACTGGGAAGCGTGGCGGCGGCGGGCTGCCTACCATCTCCCGACTCTGCCTGTGCCGGGCCGCGGGGCCGCTCCTGCAGGCGCACGCCCTTCTCTTCTGCGTTTCTCGAGATGCTGCGAGCCCACACCTCCTCCCTCACATCCCGATGCCACCCCCGCTCTCTGTGCAGGGCCTGGTCATCTCCTGTGAGCCCATGCCTGCCACCTTTGACTGCCTGGCACACAACGTGGCCGCCCACCGGAGCTGGTGGCGGCGGCAGCGGCAAGGCCCGGCCGCGCGCGGCGACGCGGGGGCCGCCCCCATCCTTGCGCTCAACGTGGGTGTGGGCAGCGGGCAGCAGCCCAGCGCCACCTTCACCTTCTACCCGCGCGCCGCGGGCTGGAGCAGCATGCGGCCGGCGGAGGGGGATGTGGAAGCCGACATGGGAGCCTTTCTGGACCAGGCACTGAGCTCCCGCGGCGCCTCCACGGCGGCAGGCCTGGACCCAACCACCGCCGCCCTGGGCCGCTGGCTGCGCTCCGCGGCGCCGCGCTGGGCGTACGCCGCCGCCTGGCGCCTCGCCGTGGCACGTATGCTGAGCGGCGCGCAGCGGCTGGCGTGCCCGCTGGTCAGCGTGTCGCAGCTCATCCGGCAGCACCGGCTGGCCGCCGTGGACCTGCTCAAGGTGGATGTGGAGCGGGCAGAGCTGGAGGTGCTGCGGGGCGTGGAAGGTGAGGCATAGCGTGGGGGAGCCGGGGAGGCACGCGGGGCCTGCCCGCGGCTGCCTGCCGACTGCGGTTGGATGGTAGTGCGGCCCGGCAGCCGCCCCCTGCCGCACCACTGCTGCATGCACACACACCGCCTGCCTGCCTGCCTGCCTCCCGCCGCCGTCTGCCCCGCCCGCAGGCTGCCACTGGCCGCTGGTGCGGCAGGCGGCGCTGGAGGTGCATGCTGCGGATCTGGAGGAGGTGGTGGCCCTCCTGCGCCGCCAGGCCCGCTTCAGCAGCGTGGTGGTGGAGCAGGAGGCGGCACTGGCGGGCACCTCGCTGCACGCCGTCTACTGCCGGCGGTGAGAGGGGGGGTGGAGGCGCCTCCTCCGGGAGTCTTGTGGGGTGGTGCACTGCCAAGGTGGCACTGCACGGGTCTGGCGCCTCGCTTGCCTCCCCCCCTGTTCCCATCCCCTAGCCCTTCTGTACAAAAAACTGCCGTGTACAAAACTGCGCGTTACATTCAAAACAGGCAAGCTGCGGGCTCGTGTGGTGCAAAACATCCTCTGAGGGGAGGCCTGAATTCCTGCTGGCGGGGAGGGGCGCCCGCGGCGACAGCAGGTGCGCTGAAAGGGTGGGGAAGCGGCTGAGGAGGCATCTGGTTTGGGAGGGATCAACAGGCAGTGCTCGCTCAGCAGGACGAGGCGGGGAGGCTGGGGGGCAGAGCGGCCGTCAGGCCGCCCGCATGCACCCGCCAGGCCGTGCTGAGGGAGAGCGAACTGGGAATGAAAGCCGGACCAGCCGACGGCGCCAACGTCAGGACGCTCTCCTGCTCTGCGGCGCCGCCCAAGCTGCCTCGCGTCCGCCCTCACTGCTGCACGGCGCGGCGGCAGGCCTGCATGTTGTCAAAGTACTGCTGGCAGGCGCCCATGTCGCCCTGCGCCCAGCTCATGCAGTCGGCAAAGGCCTTGGCCTGGTCCGCGCACGGCTGCTGCTCCCGCACAATCTCCTGGCAGGGGTGGAGGGAGGGAGGAGGGGAGGGGGGATCAAGCCAGCGGGTGACAGGGATGCGTGGCGGCATGCTCTCCAGCACAGGTGAGGCAGCCTGCGCCAGAGTGGCCGCTGGGCCAGCCCTTCGCCTGTTCTCCCAAGGCAGGGATGCTGCGCTGACAGCTGGTGGCGCCCCTTTGCGGCGCATGCGCCTCACCTGCGCTGCCTCGGTGGCTGCCTGCGGCTCGGGGTGGCGGCTGCCCAGGACAGAGTCCACTGCAAAGGAGGAGGGACAGCCAGCAGCAGGGCCACCAATCAACAGCAGGGACACCAATCAACCCCAGCAACCCGCAGCAACTGAAATGGAAACCTGAGCAGCCGGCGCTCGGCCGGGGCGGCCCGGCCAACCGCCAGCAGCTCGTGCCCTGCTCGTCGGATGTATTCGTGCAGCGCTCCAGCTTGCGCGCTCACCTGCCCGGTGCGCCAGCGCGCTGCCTGTGCCCAGCGCCATGCCCTGCGCCACCATGCCGCCCAGGCCCGCCATCATGCCGCCGCCCTGCTGCGGCATGGCCGGCGGCGGGGGAGCTGCAGGCAGGCAGGAGGGTGCGGCAAGGGCGAGTTCAGCTGCTGTCGCGCAGGCTCCAGGCCACCTGTGTGGCTAGGGCCTGGCGCTGGGAGCCAACGTGGTGGTGCGGTGGCGGCAGCGGCAGCGGTGGTGGCATCTCCACGGGCTCCCTGCACGCGTGCTCGCCCCCTGGACGCCCCGCCAGCCTCACCGTGGTGCGGCATTGGCGGTGGCGACTGGGGAGGCGCCTGGCGGGCCTGAGTCTGGAAGCCCTGCGACTGCGGGCGGCTAGCGGGGCGGGGCGCCGGGCGGGGGGCTGCAGGGGGCAGGCGAGGCGGGGTGTCGGACTGGGAGGGCGGACGCCGCGTGTAGGCTGCCAAGGGGTCTGCCCAGCACCCGCACACCCACCTGAGCGGCTCCTGGAGCGTGCCATTGTGCTTGTCTGGGCGGACGTGGATTGCAGGGCAACAGAAAAGATGCTGGGGAAGGCTGGGGAGGCCCAGAGGAGGCGCCGAGGCCCCTGGAAAGAAGCCAGATGCAGAACCCAAGCCCCAAAGGGGCTGCCCGCACGCCCATCGACGCCAACCACCGCGATCACAGACAGTGGAAGCCGCCGCCTGGACGCAGGGGAGCTGCAGCACGGCATCGCCTGGGCACCGCTGGCAGCAGGCGCCTGGCAGGCTTGAGAGCCCGGGCGCGGCTCTGTAGCAGCAGCAGCAGCCATGTCGTCGTCCGCAGCGGCCTCCGCCTGTGAGCCCAGCCGCCGAGATGCTACCCTCTGCCCTCTCTTCCCCTGCCTGCTGCTGCCCTCCCCGCTGCCCGCCCCTCGGCAACCTCCCCAGCACCCGGCACGCGCCGCAGCCCGCGGGTCGGCCCGCTGAGCCGTGGCGCCGGGGCGGGGCGGGGCAGGGCGGGCGCCGCCTACCCACCCACGTCTCCTCGCCCCTCCCTGCCTGCCTGCCGAGTCCACGCGCTTGCCCAGCGCCTCCCCACTCACCCCTGCGGCGCGCTGCTGCTTCCCTGCCGCCGCAGACTGGCGCGTGGCGGGGATGACGTACCTCAAGTACTCCAACTTGTGCGCCGACATGGTGCGTGCCGCGCTCAAGGAGCCGGTCAAGGCCAAGGCCAAGGCGCGCGAGATCATCTACTTCCGCCAGTCCCTGTGGAAGGACGGCGTGCCACAGAAGCAGGGTGAGGCCGCCTGGGGCGGGCGCGCGTGTTTGGACGGGCCTGCCGCGGCTCGGTGCCGGGGGCGCGGCTGGTGCTGTAACTGACAGCGTTGGGGGATGGTGTCGTGTACCGCTGCCGCGAGGCACAGCCCCTGACCGCCTGCCTGTCCCGCCTGCGGCTCGCCGCCTGCAGTCATCACCGACACCACTGAAGGAACGGCTGGCAAACTATCGTGAGGGGGGCGGCTGCCGGCGCAAAGTAGACCCCAGCCGCAAACCTGGCTGGCCTCAGCGGTTGCTGGAGCTGCTGGCGGCAGCAGCACAGAGCGTCTGGCCCCTGGGCCTGAACGGCACTGGGTCAAACGGCGGCGGGCGCAGCAGCGGGCGCGGCACAGGGCTGACGCCCTGCGCGCCTGTTGGCTGCCCGGCGCTGTTGCAGCGGCAACGGCCACCAGTTGCCCTCACCCCCTCGCCCCATCTTTTGCTACCTGCTCCTCTCTCCCTCTCTTTCTAGTCAGCTCCGTTTTGGCACTGCCCCTCACCACAAATCACACCGCACTGCTGCTGCATCCACTACACACAAATATCCAGCCGCTGAGGCCCCCTGGCCACTGCCGGTGGTGTAACCGTTGCAGCTCTTGGGAGTGTGTGGGTGGATGGAGGCTTTGCAGGCTTCACAGCACCTGTGTTATGTGCTGCTGAAACTGTTCAGCAGCTGGCAGACAGCCATGCATCAATCACGTTGCCACGCAGCGCTCCAGCCCGCTGGCGCTGCCCTTGCCAGCGCCTCTTTGCCATTGCCTTTGGCACTGCTCCCATGGGTGAATGCAAAAACTTGCAACAAGCAGCATCTCGGTGCAACTGGGCTGCGGCCCTTCACTTCATGCAAGCGCAACCGCCTGCGACGGCCAGGCCCACGCGCTGCCTACGGCATCCCCCGCTGCTGCTGCTGCTGCTGCAGGCGGCTAGCCTCGGTGAGGAGACCCACCAGCGAGGCCACCTGGCCGCCCGCCCCTCCTGCCAGCGCCTGCTGCTGCTGCGCCTCCGCCGCCGCTGAAGCTGCCACTGCCACCGGTCTGGCGGCCGCAGGTCCGCCGCCTGCCTGAGCAGGCTGGCTGGGCAGCTCCGCCCCTTGCTCGCTGGCCTGCGCCTGAAGCAGCAGGTCCTGCAAAGCAGGTGGGGGAGAGGTGGGGAGAAAGGGGCAAGAACATCAGCTAGGGAGCTGTGAAGAGTGGGGCGAGTGCACCAGTGCACGTACGGACCGAACACCCAGCAGCCACCCCTCAACCGACGGTGGCGGCAGCAAGGTGTGACCCCGCACCACCACACAGCAGGCCAGCCGGCCAACCCACGTGCAGCTGCTTGCTGTGTCGCCGCTCCTCGGGCGACAGCTGCTCCCACTGCTCCCGCAGCAGCAGCGCGGTGAAGGCAGACACCTGGCGGGGCTGCGGCGGCGGCGGGCGGGGGTGGAGGCAGGTGGGGTGTGGGAGGGGCAAGCAGCGGACGCGGCAGGGAGCCGGCACAGCCAGCAGCGCTGCGCAGGGCCGAACCAAGAGCTGGCTGTCCAAGCGCGGGGTCCCAGCAGCAGCACGCACGGGGGGCAGCTCTGGGAAGGCGTGGGTGCGTGGCCAGCCCGCTGCCGCCGGCACCAGCGAGCCTTGCAGCACCAGGATGGCATCAGCGTCCGCCTGCACCGCGGGAGTCACCGCCTCCGCCTGCAACAGCCAACGGCCGGCCACGGCGCGGGATTCCGATTGAGAGGGTGCGTGGCAAGGCCACGGCGGAACGGCGCGCCTCCTCAACAGAGGGAACAGGCCCGAAACACACGCACACAACCAGAGGGACGGAGGGGGGACGTAGGCAGGTGGCAGCAGCACCACCACCACCACCACCACCACCACCAGCCGGCAGCGCACCGAGTGGAAGCAGCGGAAGCGGAAGTGGCCTCCCTCCAGGTTGACCACCAGCAGCGGCGTGCGCTGCGCCTGCTCAGCCGCCAGCTCAGCGCGCAGCAGCGCCGCCTCCACGATCCGCTCCCGGCTCCACGGCGTGCCGCCGCCGCCGCCGCCCAGCGCGCTGGCGGGCTGCAGCAGGGCGCGGCGATGCGTGTGTGAGCGCATGCGCGCCTGGGGTGCGCGTTGTGAAGGCAGGGTGCGCATGTGGTGGCGGCGGCAGCAAACATGTGTGGGCACCCCGCACAGGACGGCTGTGTATGTCGGCGCACAGCCGCGCAGCAGCAAGCGGCAGCCAGCAGCCAGCAGCCGGCAGCGCCACACTGTGCATTTGTGAGTGCAGGGGCCCACCAGCGGGAAGCCGTCTGCCGGCGGCGCCTGCACCACCCTGGCGGGCACGGGCAGCGCGGCGGCGGCGCCGGCCGCGGCGGGCTGCAGCTGCTGCTGGTGCTCGTCCAGCCGGCTGGCAAAGGCGCTCAGCCTACAGGAGGGGGGAGAGGGGAAGGCGTGGCATTCATATTAGTTTTGGTATTCGAACCCTAACAAGCAGCCGGCATTCGGTGATTCAGAGGTGGACACGCAGGCAGCGGCGGGGACGACCCAGAGCAGCACTTTGGACAGCTGCCGGCTGCCCACGGTGCAGCTGCTGGCAGGGCTGGCCTTCCTGCTGGCCCCGCAGCCGCAGCACGCAGCGGCAGCCGCCGACTCACTGCGCCAGCAGCTCCTGGGTGCCCCCCGTAGCCCCTTCCTCCGCCAGCCGGTGCCGGCCCTGGCGCTGCCGGCCCTCCAGGGCTGCATGGGACGCGGCCGCCTGGCTGCCCCTGCCACCATCCGCCTCAGTCGCCACCGCCATGATCTCCAGCTCCTGAGCGGGAGGGCACAGCCGGCACGGGGCCGCTCTGGAGTGAGCACAGCAAAGGAAGGAGGGAGGGGAACACAGGCTGCCCCCGGCAGCACAGCCACCCCCGGTCCGCCCTCGCACACCGCGCGCGTCAGATGGTGCAACACCACATACGTTGCCAAGCTCCTCCTTTCCTCCGCTCCTGTTCTCCTCCACCCTTGAGCCCCTCGCTACGCAAGCAGCCAAACACACACACACACACACCTCATCCTCGTCGTCCGCAGACTCGTTCTCGCCGCCGCCGTCCTCGCTGTCGCTCCCCGCCGCGCCGCCGCCGCCGTGGCGGCCGCCGCGGCCGCGACCGCCGCGGCCGCGCCCACGCCCGGTGCCGCCGCCTGCACGCACGAGCAAAAACACAAGGCAGCAGCGCAGCGAAGCTCAGCCAGGCAGCCAGGCAAGGGGAGCGACTCGCGGGGAGCAAGCCAGCCTCCAATGCCAGCACCAGCCAGCCCATGCGCTGGACAGACCCCCGGCGGCCAGTGCCGCTGCATGCCGGCAAGCTCTGCCAGAGGCAACCGTCGGCAGCACGGCCGACAGCCGGCGTGGGGGCGCTTGCCTCGCGGCGGGCGGTGGACGTTGAAGGGTGCGGGCAGGTGGTCCACATGCTCGGGGCAGGCCACCAGGTAGGGCTCCACCTGCGGTACAGGTGGCGGTACAACGGTACATCAGTACATCAGTACCGGGCAAAGCGGTGCCAGGGCTGTCCGCCTAGCAATAGGCCAGGCTGCGAGCCTCCCCACGCTGCAGCACGCCGGCTGGTGGGTAGTCAGCACAGCGCAGCTCGGCGCGGTGCAGATTAATCTGTGCACACAACGCAGCCCACAGCTGCCGGCCCACCTGCAGCAGGCAGTTGTACTTGCGGGCGCAGGCCAGGTGGTAGGAGGCGCGGCAGGTGCGCTTGAAGCAACCCAGGGTGGCGCCCTTCCTGCACGGCGGGGCAGCAAGAGCGCCAGCACAGAGGGTGGCGGTTGGGGCAGGAGGGCTGGAGCTTGCTGGGAGCGAGGCTGGGGCAGAGAGGCGCCGACTCGACCAACCAACAGACACACAGAAAAGCGAGCAAGCAAGCAAGCAAGCAGGCAGTGGCATGGACGCCCCGCGCAGCCCTCGGCTCCAGGCCATTGGAATCAAGGATGACCGCCACTCACTCTCCGCAGTACTTGCAGCGCAGCATGCGGCCGCGGCGCACCGCGTCCCGCATCCCCTCCAGCCGGTTATTGCCCCTGCGGGGCAGGCAGGCGCCGGGCAGGCGGGTGAAGGTGTCGTGCTGGTGGTGGCAGAGAGGTTGCACTGCAGCGGCCTTCTTGCAGCGGCCTCCTGCGCTGTCAAACCCCGCCGCCGCCACCACCTGCATGCCACACACAGCATAAACCACACACCACCACCACCACCCCAAGGCGCTCACTCGGGGTCATAGACTTCGGGGCTCCAGCGGGCGCACTGGTCATGCAGCCAAGCGTGAGCCACGGCTGCAGCATGGGCGGCATTGGGGGGGGAGGGGGTGCGCTGACACTTAGCAGGACCGGAGGTTCCAGAGGAACTGGCACCCCTCAAGCCTGGCCTGCTACCCAGCGCACAAAACAATGCGTCGGCAGCGGCCCTGCCGCCGCCGCCCGCAGCAGCTGCCAAGCCCGGGAAAGGAGGGCCCTCACCACCACCCGAGGAGCGGCAGCAGCGGCGTGGCCGCCACCAGCACCACTCCTCAGGCTGCTCTGCAGGCGGGCCCCTCTCACCAGTGGTACGCGCGAGTATCATGGGGCCCAGACCGACCTGGCTGCGCCCTCCCAGCCCGCGGTGAGCCTCAGGGATGTCGTCTGGCGGAAGGAGTGGGCGGGTGGTTGGCAGGCATGGGGGCAGGGGGTGCGCAAATGAGTCCTCCAGCCACAG
Organism: Chlorella variabilis; assembly: GCF_000147415.1. Taxonomy (NCBI): domain Eukaryota; kingdom Viridiplantae; phylum Chlorophyta; class Trebouxiophyceae; order Chlorellales; family Chlorellaceae; genus Chlorella; species Chlorella variabilis. The sequence goes on from NW_005435068.1 coordinate 171,371, forward strand.
GGCAGCAGGCGGGAGCCACCCCCGGCAGGCAGGCAGGCAGGGGTGGGGGTCTGCGCTGCCACACGGCGAGGCAGGTGCACAGACAGACCGCGGCAGGCAGGCGTGGTGCGGCACGGCACAAAGAGGCGCGGCGCCCGGGCGATTCACCCGTCTCGTCGCCTCGGCACAGCGCGCATTTCGTGCCCGCAGGCGCCCCCTCCACCTCCAAGCGCTGGAACCGCAGCTCCGCCGCCGCGCGGCGCCCGTCCGCCTCTGCCGCTGGCCGCGACTCGCCCTCCTGGTGCAGCTGGTGGGAGGACTGGGCGGCCGCCAGGCCGGCGGCGGTGGTACCGCCGGTACCGCGGTGCGCCGCCGGTACCGTGCCGCCGGCCGCCAGCGACAGCGCCCCTGTGGCCGCCGGCGTGTCCTGCCGGTTCTCGGAGCTCGCGCCGCTGGCAGCAGGCAGCAGGCCGCCCTCGCCCAGCCCAGACGGGTAGCCAGCCTCGCCCCGGCCGCCGCCGCCAGACGACAGCGGCGCGGCGGCGGCGGCGGTGCCGCGGCGAGGCACCACCCCGCCCGCCACGGGCACCAAGCTGCCGGCAAAGGTGACGCCTCCCAGGGCCACCCGCACCTCCAGCCCTAGGCTGCCATCAGAGTAGCGCTCCACAAACCAAGTGGAGGCGTCCCGCCTGCAGGACAGGCAGGACCAGGGGCGGGACCAGGGGCAAGGGCAGGGGCAGGCGGAGGGGAGCAGGGGTGAAACAGCAGGCAGGCAGCAGCAGCGGCGGTGCCAGCAGCAGCAGCAGCCACAGCAGCAGGCGGGAGATGCCGTCGGGGCAGGGGAAGGTAAACAAGCAGCAGGCAGGCAGGCAGGCAGCCGGGCGCGGCGCGGCGCTGCGGGCGCACTCACGCAGCGCCGGTGGCCACCGCCGCCTCCAGCTCGGCCGCCAGGCGCGCGCCGCCCACCATGCCTCCGCCCGCCAACTGGGCGGAGGAGCGGCGTCCCAGCATGAAGCGATCTGCAGGCAGGGGGAGGAGGGGGAGAGCAGGTAGGGCAGGCGGGCAGGCAGGCGCGGTCGGCATGGCGCAGCATGGCGCAACGGTGCCGGCTGCCGGCATACACACGGGCTTAGGAGGCACCTGGAGACAGCACAGAGGCTGCCAGCGCAGCCCCCTCTCTCTCCCCCTTGCCTCTCTGCCCCTTCACACACCACGACACCACATCCCCGTGCACCACGGCCACCCACAGAAACACACCCTCACTCCCACACACATACACACACATACTACCAATAAAACCGACACCCTCACCTCTGGCATCATCCTCGCCAAACTGGCGCTCCACCAGGGCCTTGCCCCCCAGCACTGCGGTACAGGCAGTACAGGCAGCACAAGTCGGCGTCAGGCCAGGCAGCAAGGTTTGGTACGCCGGCGGTCCTGGCACACCACCACACGCGCTGCGCTGCTTTGGCAGATGTGGCAGGTGGGGGAGGGGCAGCACGGCTGGGGCGGGGGGGGGGGGCGACAAGGCGGGGGGTGGACGAGAGAGGGGATAGGGGTGGGGCAGGGGCGGCGTGGGTCAGGCACCCCAACACTGGGTGTCACACTCGCCTGCGTTGGGGTCAAAAGTCTCCTGCAGCCAGCGCGACTGCTTGCGCTGGCGCTGCTGCCGCCCCGTGACCCGTCGCCCGAACGTGGTCCGCAACTGCGGCAGGGGGTGCCAGGGGAGGGGCAGAGGCACACACAGTGAGGGGAGTCGTACAGTAGGGGGGTGCTCCTAGAGGGGTATGCGGGGTGGCCCTGCCTGGTGCTGCCGTTCCAATGCGCCCTTGCCCTGCTGCGCCCCTGCCCTGCCACCGCCTCCGCTCAGCCTCTGCTCCGCGACAGCCTCTGCTCCTGCCTCCCACCCCGCCACCCGCAGCCCAGCCCCAGCCCTCCCAGCCCTCCCGCCCCAACCCCCGGAAGACCCACCCTCCCGTAGCCAGACGTCGGCGGTGGCGTCCCGCGGCAGCGCCTGCGCTTGGTCCTTCTCAAAGCCAGCAGCCAGGGCGAGTGCCTCCGCCTCGGGAGGGCCCGGCAGCGCCGCCAGCGGCTCCTGTGCCTCTGCGCTGGGCCCTGCGGGCAGGCGGGCAGGCAGGCAGGCGGGCGGGCGGGCAGGCAGGTGGGCAGGTGGGCAGGTATGTCAGGCAGGCAGTCAGGCAGTCAGGCGGGCACGTCAGGCAGGCAGGCGGGCACGTCAGGCAGGCAGGCGGGCAGGCAGGCAGGCGGGTGTGGGTGCAGTGTGGTGGGTTGTGGTGGGGTGGGGACACGCATCAGTGGCAGAGGTAGGCAGCAGAAGCAGCGGCGGCGGTGAGGCAGCGGCGAGCGAGGCGCAAGAAGCGAGCGCACCCAGGGCGGGCGGCGGGCCGCGGTACTCGGGTGGTACCGCCTGGTACTGCGGTCCCAGCCGCACATCCGTGCCCTCGTGGTCGTCCTCCTCCTCGTGCGCAGCGTGGCTGTGGTCCACCTGCCAGGCGGGCAGGCAAGCAGGCAGGCGGGCAGGCAGGCAGGCAAGAAAATGTAGAAGAGTGGGCACATCAGGCAGGCAGGCAGGAGATGGGTTGGCGCACCAGGCAGGCAAGCAGGAGGCCGTCTAGCCGGCCAAGGACACCAACCCCCGCTGCGCTGCCCGCACACACTGCTCCCCAGGCCCCCGCCCCCACCTGCAGCCACGGCTTGCCGCTGGGGCTGCGCAGCCCAGCCGCCTCCCAGCCGCCGCCGCCACCGCGGGGATCGGTGCGCCCACCCGGCGGCAGGCTCAGCATGCGCGGCCCGACGGCAGAGCCCGCCGCCGCGGCGGCCGCCAGGCGCGCCGCGGCCGCCTCGGCCGCCCGCGCCGCGCGCTGCATGGGCAGCAGCAGCGGCAGCCCCGCCAACTCCACCTCCTCCTCCTCCTCCGACTCCTGCTCCTCCACTTTGACGCCCCGGCCCTGCAGCCCTGCCAGCGACCGGCTGCGCCCCTCCTCTTCCTGCTCCTCCTCTGCCGCCGCCGCCTCCTCCTCCTCGTCTTTCTCAGGACTGGCGGTGGAGCGCCTGATCCAGCGCAGCACGCGCCGCTTCTTGGCAGGAGGCTGCCCCTGCCCCTCCTCCTGCTGCCCGCCGGCCGCCGCGGGCTGGCGGCCGGCGCCGGGGCCGCGGGCGGGAGCGCTCCTTGGCGCGGGCGGCGAGACCGCGGGCGCGGCAGCCCCCGCGCCGCCGCTCGACCGCTCCGCCTCTGCATCCTCCATCTCCTCATCCTCATCCTCATCCTCATCCTCGCCGTAAGGCCCATCCTCGCCCTCCTCCAAGCCGCCCGCCAGCACGCCCCGCGCGCCCTGCCCAGGCTTGCGCTTGTTGCGCGTCCGCCCCACCAGCCGGCTCGCCTCCGCCTCCGCCGCCTCTGCCTCTGCCTTGCGCTGCTTGGCGGCAAAGGGGCTGCGCCCAGCCCTGCGGCAGGCGGGGGCAAGCGCCAGCGGGGCGCTGAGACGTAGTGCCATGCCACAGCGCTGAGTTGGCAGAGGGGTGGCCCTCCAGCTTCCTCCTTTCCTCCGCACGCTCCGCGACCTCCCCGGGCCTTTGCCCTGCAGCCGGCGACCGCCTCCATGCCGCAAAGCCGCCACGCCGCAGCTTCCACGCGCTGCCAGCTCACACCCTCGGTCGCCGCAGCAGGCTGCACCGCACCGGCAGCCTGCCATGTGCTGCTGTCGGGCCAGCAGGCCGCACCAGCTGCACACACGCATCCCACCCAGCGGCCCATCACGTCCCGCCCTGTACCCTGCAGCCCTGTACCTGCGCCTGCCGTCCAGCTTCTGGGAAGCCAGCCAGGCGCCGATGGTCTGCGTGTTGTCTGCGGTACGAATCGTGTACTTCCACTTCTTGCTGTGCCCCGTGCCTGTGGGCGGGGCAGGGAGGGGACAGAGGCGCCGGGGCCGTCTGGTTGGTTGTGGCGCCCTGGCTGCAGGAGGGCCGCAGGGCTGAGCAGCAGGGAAGCAGGAGCAGCGAGGCGCAGCGACGGCGGCTTTTCGCAGCCGGCAGATCTGATTGCTGTGAGCGGCGGCCTGAGGCTGGACATGCCGTGGCTTGAGGCGGGACGACAGCCGGCGCCAACTGCGCCTGCTGCTGCCCACCCGAGTGCCGCTCGAACTCCGAAGGCGAGACGACGATGCGGCGCAAGCCCTCCCGCTCCGCCCGCGCCTGGCACTGGGAGCAGTAGCAGACCTGCAGGCGGCGGCAGGACGCGTGTGCGTGGGGGCCTGGCGGTGGGCATGGGCGGCGAGCGGGGCGCCACAACAGCCCCCACCACGGCGTGCAGAACCGCGCGGGCGGCCAGGCGGCAGCTGCGGAGGTGCAACGGAAGTACGGTGGTACAGCGGTACAGCCGCAGAAAGCGCACCATCATCTGACGGTCCACCAGAAAGGTGCCCCGCTGGCCGTTGCAGATCACGTCGACCTCTGCTGGCGGC